>NW_017099076.1:0-104801 GCF_001412225.1 Nicrophorus vespilloides
CAGACTAAAAAATTAAAGTGGATAATGAAATAAACAAATATATCTTAAACGTATTCTTGATTTAATTAAATCTCTTATAATACATTCTCAGAGTAAGAAACAAAGCAAAAATAAATTTAAGAAAACGATATCAGTGTTTCTTGGAAGCTGCATTAGTAATAATATAGAAATAAGATGAAAATAATCCAATTAAAACGATTTCAAGTAGCACATATTTAATAATTTCCTACACATTATATATATATATATATATATATATATAAAAAAAGTAGTTGGATATATTTCAACGAGTGATTCATAAACATGACTTCATTATTATTTGTTAACAATCGTTTCGCCTAGAATCATCCTAATTATCATTATCTTCTATAATAGTTTCCGAAGATTTAGAATGTTACAGAATGCTACAGAAAAATAACATTAATAAATCGTGTTTAACTGTCTAATGAATGAGACAGTTAAAACACAGTTAATTAGAAATAGTGATTAAAACCTAGATAATGCATAATGTTTACTCCTTTCGTAATTATTGGAACATGTTCACAAAGAATGCCTGAATAACCGTAAATATTAAACGTATTGATTTAAATTGTTTTTCAGTTACTCTATTCATGACAAAAGCAAATGAAAGACGAATGCAGATTGAATATTATCAGTGCGAGTTCAGTTTTGTAAATAAAAGAGTCAAAGATTTCAGGCTAAAAATAAAGGTTTATTTTCCGCATTTGCTTGTACGAAAAAGTAAGTAATTCCTTCCATAAAAGCATGTATGATTATTCTATAAATACGGAAACAAAGAATGTAATTGATTTCACGGAATTAAGTGCTACTATCTTCATTATATGGTTGAAAGTTTAACAACACGATATAATTTAAACATTTATAAAAAAAAAGATATTTAATTACATTTATCATTTAATAATTGTAAATAATATAGGAGCACATAAGAAAATATGTTTTTGTAAATATGCTATAGCTCTTTAAAGTTTGATATATTCTGCTTAATGTAAGCGTCGTACGTAATATTAAAAAAATCTTATATATTTATGCGATGATGAAAATATGATATAGCACTAAACTAATAAACTTTTTATTAACACATTCCAAGGACTTGAATTCCAAAATATGTTTCCAGTAATAAATTATATTTTTTAAGTTCTAAGTACATAAATAATTTAACTTTAAATTTAAATTTAATTAAGAAATTTATATTTTAATTACTAAATACAATATATACAATATTTGATATTATTTTGAAATCGCTGTGATGAATCTTTTTTTTTAAATGTCCAATGTATTGCATAAGATCACACGATATTATTGATTATTAATGTAAATCGTGTGCGTGTTTTTTTTTTATCGAAAGAAACAAGTTGATTCACAGAATATATTAATAACTATTCGTCATTCGTCCGAACAATAAAATAGAAACATTTAATCCAGGTCACAAAAGAGCGTGTAAAACTTTATGCCGATATAATGTGTTATAAACTAGATGAGGTGGTATAGATAAGTGTAAGGTAATGATACCACATAAAAAGAGTAATTTACGAACCGATTTAACACTTTTCTTAAATAAACCCATTTAGCACGGACCAAACAAAAAACACTTTATTTCATATACCGCACCACAACTAATCGTCGCCCGACGATATACTAAATGCAAATGCAACATCAACATTGCCTTAAATCGGACGCCCCCACCGTGCTTCAATCACAAAGAAATTTCAAAATAAGTTTACACAAAAGACTTTTTTTCCTAGGTCAAGTACAGAGAGAAATTGTATAATTATCACATGGCAATCAAATAAAGCAAAACATTTAATTTGTTTTGTTTCAGTATCATCGTGACTCGTAAATCACGCGACTCTCTTCCAATCATTGTCGATAATGTAATCAGTATGTGGTTAAAAAATGACGTTCTCTTTTCATCTCTTCGGCGACCTCCAAAAGCAACGCATCACTTGATGCCAATCAAAGTGCAAAACGCTCACTCACAAATTTTCCTCGGCGCATCCTCCGCAGCACTTTGGTCATCATCTTTGTAATTTAACGTACACCCAACGAAACGGAAAACAAAACAACAACAAAAAACGCACACACTTCACAGAATGAATTTGAATATTTTTTAGTCCACTTTCTATTCGGATTCGGTAAGAATTAAAAATGTACGTCGCATCGGATTGCGTTACATAAACTGCGGTATTGAAAATCGATGTGATTTAGCAACAATAATCAAATATGCTCGATGTGTATAGAAATATGTAATATTCGAGGCAAAAAAAAATATATGTAATGTTTCTGGTTGGACGTCGTGCCTCTACTACTACAGTACTACTACGAAAGCGAAGATACTAGACAAAGGCCAGCGAGTGACGGCGGTGTGGAAAGAATAAAATTAACACACAGATACCATGTATAAATATTTAAATTAGCAATTTGGTATGTTGGTCAAATTGCCGTCGTACGGCTCAATTTTTTAAACTGGATGCAAACGGTCAAGGAGGAAGCGACGACACTGATTAGTTTTAATTCGTGGTGCTTTTAACGATTAGCACTTCTTTACTGCCGCACTTGATTGGGTCCATCCGAAACTGTGTTGCCGCCTTCTAATTTTTTCGGACTGACTTCGATTCGTGCTAAGTGAAAGTTCTTAGTGAGATCATTTCATAATGACTGAAATCTAACAATTTTGACCACCATATTAAAGCTTCCTAATATTGTATGTTACATGCAATTTCCTCCATCCCAACCAGATCTAATAAAATAACAAGCATTAAAAACAAATATACTATAAATAAATTTTATTATTGTTCGCATCCTATTTCGATTTTAGTTTACGGGAAACAAGCCGTATAATCAAATAAAATAACACATTAAATGACGCATGAATTATTTCATATAATGGCAGTTTATTGAGAGAATACGCAATATCGAACATGTTATTTAGGTATTATCTGTTTTTTTTGTATATAGACACAAAAATATATGCGTTATCTATTACCAGCGCTACTATAGTACACAAATATTAAAGACATTTATATCGATTAATTAAGAAACATTACACATATATTATAGTAAGTCCTGTTCTTAACTGAAGAATGTTATGGTTGATAACTATTTGCGAGCAAAATCCCCAAAGGCATTAACACATTTCTATTGTTATTAGATAATATTTATTGAGGGCAGAAAGATCAACTATATATATTTCATTTTTTTTATCTGTGATTAATTAAGAAAGTGTTTAATAGTTCTATTAAATATTGTAATTATTATTGAAAATTACAGTTCCAAAAGTTTACCTTACTTTACGATAAGATCTACGAAATAATCCTCTCCACATGATAGAAATTGAAACTTTTCTTGTATAAAATATAAATATAAAAAAGACTGCAATGTCAAAGTCATAAACTTCAAAGTTGATTATAGAACATATATTTTTTGTTGTCGACTTGACGTGCATTTCGTAATTAGTGTGCATTAAGTTTGAAACAGTTAAGTAGTGTTACTATATCAGACTAGATGACCTACATCAGCCATTTAGGATCTAATTGAATGAATGTTGCACACTTGCTTCTTCGTAAATTACATGCCAAAAGAATTTTATTCGATCTATTCATTTCTGCTCTCAGAATTTTATATATTCAGTAGTAATTTACTTTAGAAATAACAATTATAAAAAAAAATATATGTTATTATATCGAAAAATATTGATAATATTATTAATGTATTATTGGTAAACTTGTTTATGATACTTATTTGTAATTAAAATTAATCATAATCTAAGTTCTATTAATCATTTAATACAAGCGTATTAGAAAATTTATCTGTAATTCGCATAAACTACTCTCAAATAAACAGAGTCAAATTTATTAGACATTCCACACAGTATTATCATGGGACATATAGATTATATTGCTTCTACAAAACAGATGTTCAAGCGATAGATTGCACGAAAATGGCAACATTTGCTGACGATATTGCAATATTAGAATCGGATAAAATCCAGTAATTGCATCACAACAACTTCAAGAAGAGTTCAATCTGATTGAAGCATGGTTTAAGAAATGGTGAATAATTAATATTAGCAGATGTTAGTTTAGGCATAAAGTGGGGTCATTGTTTTTCGATCATTAATAAAATTTAATTAGTGTTACTTTTCGATTTTAATGATAAATATAATTTATTATATAAGCAAGAGAAAAATAGACTTGATTTATAAATAATAAAAGACTATTAAATATATTTTTTGATCTATTGAAGAGTTTTCATAAAAAAAATGATTTCCATAAAAATAACCAATAGTAACTATTCACGATTCACCAATGCCTATGTTATAAAAATTTCACTGTAGACGTAATAAACTTAACGGGAATAAATTCATAGTATGGAAAAAATAGTTTTCTGCCATTAGTTAATACATTTCTGTTTGCTAGAATGATATATGTAGAGAAAGAAGTAGAAAAGTAAACAAAACAGTTATTATAGAAATAAAAATTTATTGCAGCAGCTTTCAGAAGCTTGCGGAGCGGAAACGAAGAAAATGAAATAGTCTGTATGTTTGTTTGCCGCTGAAAAAAAAGTGTAAGAAGAAATGTTCGGTAGTATATTAACGATAAACATCAGACACAGTGACGCGCGTCCTCTCTTCCTGTTAATTTATGGTGTTGTTGAAATATGAATGTATTTTTTTCCGGTGGCGACGTGAAATATAATATTTACAGAGGAAAATAAAAATAGGGAACCGCAATTTCACGATCGCATCTTATCATCTCATCTGACCATTAGTGAACTCGTTAATATTTATTGCTTCCTAGACCTTCGACACGCCACGTAAAAATATCCGTAGATCAAATATCGTCAAGCTATATACATTTTGCTATACTAAAGCAGGATTATATCTTTATATTTTGTATCAGAGTCGACTTATGTGAAGGAAGGAATCAATATTTGAAAATAAAAAAATATAACATACAATGGGAAGACTCACCTCCAAATCTGGACCTTGGTGTATATTATGTACATTGTTCAGCTGATCATAGTAATTCCTGGCAATTTTTTCGCTTCGCCTTCGTCTCTCCGACTCCCTTTCAGTCCTCTTCAACCAAGAATCTTCTCGCTGTTGCACCAAATCCACGCAATGAGCTACAGTGTCCAAAACTGCAGCCGTTGTTGTCCTGAAAGTGATGGCTTCACCTTTGAAATCAATTGGCAAGTTACCTACGAAGAAAATATAAGATGTATTATAAATATGTTATATAAAGTAAATGTATACTATTATTGTTGTTGTGACTTAACATCAGTATAGGCAACCATATGAACATTATCTACAATAACAATTGATCATCAAATGCTTTTGTCTATTAAATAAGTTTCACTAGTATCTAAATTTATTGTAAAGTTATTCTCGTAATAAGACGCAGTCTTTCCTGAATTGTGTGTGATGTTAATGATCTATATTGTCACCTATTCAGGTATCTGCGTTGCTTAACTTATATGTAAAGAACGTCAACCATTAATAAATAAATATAATAGATTTTAATAGTAACATTAGTTGAAATAGGAATGATATGTAAAGAACGTTTACAATTAAACGAAGAATCCTTGGCAGTAATAAATACCATGCAGTCGTGTCTAAGGTTTTACCATTTCGAGCACGTTTTCGTAACTAGTTTCTAAATTAAATGCAGATGGATAACGATCCATCGTTCCTCTCGATTGAAATGCGCAATTGCATTCGAAGCATTACTTCTTCCACTATCCTCATCCATTTAGATTCAAGAGTATCGCATATGATATGAACTTACTTTTGTTCCCGTTCACGATTCCGTTGATCTGCAATGCGTTTCGCGAGTCCTCATTCTCTGCGCACATATCAAAGTAGCTCTGGAGGGTGTCGATCTGCCTGCAGAGGATATCCTTGAAGGTCTGAAGCTCGGCCAGCTTTTCCTGCAAATTACGACCCGTCCGTTTGAAGCTCGTACTCGATGTCGTGCTGAACGTATTTGACTGCAAGCTCATGGACGATCCATGTCGTTTCAAGCTGTTTTCCGACCCATATCCAGACTCGGCCTAGAAACAAAATACAATATGTGTTATTGGACAGATGTTCCAGAAAAATGCGGGATACGTACGAACTATCGTACACTTGAATTTCGAATGTAGTTGCAGTTTCATTGCTATTTCTCCTAAATATAGCGTTTGTAAATATATACATTCTTCATAAGCGATAAAAGAAATCTTAAAATTATCTCAAAAACCAAGAGACTAGTCACTAGACTTAAATAATATTAAAGAGATTTTCTTATATAATAAAATTTGTAGAACCATAACAAATAGAATTCTTATAAATTTTGGTAAAACTTATATAATTTTAATACTCAGATTATATTATGGTAGAACGAATTTTAAATAGTTATGCTAGAACGTGTATTGCAATCGTTATTGAAACATATTTATGATTTTTACATATATGTATTAATGATTATTACTAAAAGCCAATTCTCAGAATTAAATAAACCATAAATAAAGAAAAAATAACAACAATAACAATGTTTTCTGGTTAACCTTGAGATTAAGTAACTTCACACTAAAGTGCATCTAATTAATGCAAATATGGCAAAATGAGGAGAATCATGAAAACAATTGTAAATTTAAGAATATTCTAGAACTAAAAGTCCTTGTAAGTTTAAGTAAATTTTGAAGTTAAAGATTTGTGCCAAGTCTAAAAACATTAAACTAAATCTAATTCTTTGATATCTATACAATTGGTTTCTCAAGTGATTTAACAATAACAATTTTGACATGTATCAAGATCAACACGTGCTAAGGACAATTAGAAAATGTCCACTTTAATCGCAAGAAACAACGCATTCGGTCGTGTTATGATGCAGCATGTGAGGTGACATCAATTGCCCCTGATTGTGCGATTTCAATTAATATTATTATTTTTTAGATATATGTACGTGTGTGTGGTTCGTGCTGAAGGTCGCGGTTTAATTGATGAGGATATTATTTTTTTATTTGCGAGTCCTTGGGCCGCTCAGCAATAGCGGCAAATAGGTTTTCAGTTTATTTTATTATTTACGAACGGAAAAGTAGATTCGCCTCCTGCTCGACCATGCGATATATGCGTTTTATTATTATTGCTAGTCGAATGGCTTGAAACATGCAGTATGAACTTCCATGTGATTCCACAAACGATCATCAATGATTGATTGATTGATGGAGAACTGTGAATCACGACGCTCCGTAGAGCGGCAGAAACATTGGCTCTAGAAGCCTGTTGAAGGAATGCTCGTGTATTATTAAACAAATGAGTAATGAGAAGCGGCGAAAAGAAATAAACAGGATCACTTGAGAAAATCAGAATGATTATGCAACGTATTAGACGTTCAAGGTGTTTCCCATTATTCTCCACGTTCGAGGTCGAATGTATTTCGGATGTAATGCAAATGTAGATCGAATTCAGATATGAGGAAGATCCATTAACAAAGCAATCGTTAATATTTTTTGTACCTTTCAAACTAATAAATATTTAGTTATTATACTTGATAAATGCTAATATTTGCACCACGTAAGTAATTATTATAAATATTAAATATATTATATAATTAAATCAAATCCATTAAAATTATTATTATTAACTTCAATTTTATTATACTCAGACATACAGAATTCCACTGTTCAGTAAATTATAAAATGTTTACAAGTTCGATGATTATAACTCAATTCAGTACAGTTTAAATACATTTTTCATATATACAACTTTGAAATGTCCATAAAATTTGAGTAATTACCTTCAATATAAACATTTTCAACTTTTACAGCAGTTTACTTATCTTAATTTAGATTTAAAATACAACAGTAATTGTTTGTAATAATGACATACTAAAAATGTAATATTCATGTTTGTAACTTCTATTTCTATTGAATTGATAAGATGAATAAAATAAACTTTAGAAAATAGAAACTAAAAATGGGAAAATTTGTAATTTATTAAAACTGCAAGAAATTTATAAATATTAAAAGACTAGTTGAAATATATAAACATATCCAATCAAACTGAACTTGTTGCGCAAATTGTAATCAAACATGCAGAATTATGTAATACATAAACCATATGTGGGTACCTTTAAACGCTGATTATTTATTAGTATTATTTATGCAAACGGCAATGTTACAAATAATTTGATAATACAGTGGGTTAACGAACTTAATTCGTTCAAGACGATGAAACAAATTGTTCATTAACCAATTATCATTGTATGAATCGACTTAAGCATGAACCACTCCTATAGATATCTAAAAAAATATATTTTCATGTAATTTTTACAACTGCTTCAATCATTTAATTGATGATCTTACATAATAGATATTTTAAACATGATCTATGGACCAAAGTCTTACTGCATTGAAAATAGAATTTACTTATACACTCGGTCCTCTTTTTATGCGGTTTTTATTTCAAGAAGCATTTTTTTAAATAACTATTTTAGGCCATTTTGACACAAATTGGAAAACCATTTCATCGAAAAAGATGATAATTCTGAACGAGCATTCAAGTTTCAATGCGAGCTTAAGAATTGCATTTATGGATATCAGAAATTGTACAAAAAAAAATAGCAAAGCAATCACAAAGTTTAATCACTTTCATAAAAAAATTCTGTATTTTTTTTTTGTAATTTTTTTTTCCGTATAAATTTAGAAGGAATATGTTAAGATTATATTTTTCTGAAATTTAATAAACTTGTCTATGATTGTTAACGTTTTTATAAAATTATGAATAAACATTTCAGAAAGAATATAGTAAGAGTAATTATTTTTCTGAAATTTAATAAACCCTTTTTTATGCGATTTTCGGTATATTGTAACTCATTGATTTAGTTTTATGTGGTTTTATAAAATTATGGAACGTATCCTTTATTTTTATACGTGTGTCTAGTCCTTTTTTGTGCGATTTATTTTTATGCGTTTTCCTGTGGAACGTATCACCGCATAAAAAGAGAACCAAGTGTATTTTATATTAAATTTAAATCATGCAGTCGAAAGTTGTAACCCAGTTAACTGAGATTAATAATGTATATAAGTATATAATCGAGCAGGTAAGCGCCACAATGACATCACCAGACCTGGCGCCCGTTTCTCTTAACTTCTGCATATGCAACAGCATTCCGGGTAATAGGACAATTACAATTAATTAATAAAATAAGTGATTTTATTGCTTACCTTGTAGGATTCGAGCGCTTCAACCCAGTGCTGTTTGCTGTCCACAGTCTCCGCCCTGAGGTACCACACGCAGTCATTGACGGAAACATCGAAACGGCACTCGTCGAATTCATGAGGCTACAAAATTAAACACTGAGACAAAACGACCTTTTTAGCACCCACACGTATACTTAATCTAAGTGTGATCTTCATTCAATAATATAAGGCTGCAACAGGAGGAAAGAAAGAACAAAAGCAACTCACATTTTAAAATGAATCCAAGGAAAGGAATGCGTTGATCAAACAGCAAAAGGAAATATGTTAAAAGAGATATTTACATTAGATATTAACAGATTACTCAGCATATGATCGATGATGGGAATTATGGGTAACCACGGATAAAGAAAAACAATCTATTTGCATTAAAAAAAAGGAAAATTATCGATTCAAAGCGAAAAGAAAACTAACATTTATTATTCTCGCAACCCGCATTATTATCGCATAAACTTATACTTGCTTGGTCACAATACATTACGGGTTTCAGTTCAAAAACAAATAATTAGTAATGTAGGGGCTGTCGTAAATAAAATATGCCTTATTGATTGGATTAGTTGAAAGGCTGCCACGTCTGGATAATAAAAAAAAGCCATGAAATCCGTTACATAACTTTATATTTTTCAGTGAATAAAAGCTTTTATCGGTTATGAAAAATGGAGAGAGGAAAAAAAAACATCTGGACTGCGCGATTAGATATATATACGTATTCTTCTTTACAGATACTAGGGCTGTCCATTATGTCGGTTCGTTTCCGGCTTGAACGAATGAAACAACCATTCATTCGTGCAGGCTATTCCATTATTAATGAACGCTCTTGTGTACCGAAAACGCAGACATCAATTGGACATTTGAAGAATACTCCCGATTCCTGTATACATAAACGAATTCGCGCATTCAGGATACATCGATTATTTGTGAGTGATGCAGGATGCATCGATTATTTGAGAGAGATAGATTCGTTTGCATAACGCGTAAACAATTGCTTAATTATAAAACAATTATCAATGGCTTGCATAAATCGAATCTAATTTCAAGGACGACCTCAAAATCGCATTATAATTATGTTGTTAATTTCCATTGGATTAAAATATCGAACCACTTTTAGTTTTTAGCAAATATTTTGGCTCTTACGAATGAGCACAATTATACATGCAAGCAGTAAATCTCTAAACTAAAAAAAAGCAAATATATTTAGGTCAGGGTTAATAGTCCTCGGTTAAAAATATATCACTACATTAAAAAAATACAGTAAAAAGTACCTGTTCTACATAACTTTTAACAGTAAGGATCAATCTTTAAAATTGAATTGAAATATCAAATATATAATTCAATATTCTAGTTATGCGATGTGATTCTTTTAATTATTGATTTCTATAGTTTTTGCGTGTCCTACATGTTATATGAGACCCAGTTTATTGCCTTTTTTATACAAAGAGGAAAGGCTATTCTGTGCACACGCGATGAGCCTACATTTTATCTCTGTTTCACTTAAATTGATTAAATCCCACATCAACTTGTACTATAACAATATATAATTAAAAAATATATAAAATTACAATAATTCATGTGTTTTTTTTCATAATTTTCTAATTGTATCTTTTTTCAAAATTTTATGGTTGTTGCAATAAACGTTGCTGTTATTATTAAAATTATAAAATTGTTGTATTACACATTACCAGCTCGTATTACATTTGAACGAGTTGTGAATCACCCTTATAAAGTTGCTATAAACATTATGTGTAATTTCTAAAGAATTGAATAACATTGACTTATGATTATTTCATAATTGATAGGATTTTTTTACATTTCTATATTTAGAATTTGCTCAACAAACAGACTTATCTGTATAGTCTAGCCAAAACGTCATGATTATCCGTTAAATGTGATCTTAGAGTTTTCTTATTTTTAAAAATCTGTCTGCAAGTTGTTATTTGGATAAGCGGAACGAATAAACACATTAAATATATGCGCGGCAAAAGAATGTAATAAAATTGGAGATTCTGTAGTTCAAAAAAAAATCCTGTTTCAGAATTTTTCCGGTTAAACGCGCTGTTTGTAACGAGCATCACGACCTTTGAGGAACAGCGAGGTAGGAAAATAAAATCAACATAATAAAGTGAAAAAGAGGTCGAGAGTGCGCTTCCACAAAGGTTTGCTGCGAGTGCTCAGAAACATTCGTATAATAACATTATTTTATATATTTTTGAAATACAGTGGGTTTTCGGTTAACGAACATATTCTGTTTGAAGACAATGTTCGTTATCCGAATTGTACATTAACTTATCATAGATTTAAGACGTTGCTTAAGCTACATATCAGTATTAGCATCTAAAGAGTAAGAGACTCGTTTTCCACTTAAACAACTCCCCAAAGACTGTGTAGAAAAACATCCAAATATTTCGATCCAACTTTGAGAATCACTAGTTTAAAGGTTTGTTGTTCGATTTCTTCGCAATCAATCTCTCACTGTACTTAAATTGTATCCAAACATTGGCATTTGTGTAATACTACTTCTGTATATAGTTTTTTTTTATTTTCATCGGTTTATTAAAATGTTATTCTTACAATAATACCTCAACTTAGGACGGCTCAATTTACGTCGATGTATAATTAAAATAGTAAATAATCCAAATAGTTATTTAATCAAAATTTAATAGTTGAAATTTTAACTAAAAAAAATGATGTTCGGAAGGAATTGCAAAATTACGTCTTTGTAGTTTGATCACCAAAAACCAATATCAGTTTAGTTTAATATTGTGTATAATAAACACGATTAAAAACTATTTGATAAAAATTAACGACTATGTTTATAATTAAATTGATTGCATTAGCTATAGATCCATATAACGAAGATAAAAAAGATAAAATAACTAATCGCTATTTATTTTCAGTTTCATATAAACAAGACCTGGGTATATTATTATGAACAATTTATCTGATTATCAATGATGATGTGCGTTATTGCTTATTATTGAGAATTACATTAGAAAATGGTAATGGTTGCAGCAAATTCCACTTACATGAACATAATAAAAGATTTTTCCCCCTTCTTTCCCATATGCATTAAATAATTTCCTAATGGATACCATTACCATTTCCGTTCGCATGAGGAGGTCGTTACGTTCTTGTACTATCTGACATAATGCGAATCCCTGCACGTTGACATTTTAAAAAAGGAAAATATATTATTTTGCAGCGGTTGCAATTTTCCACAATATGCTCTTCCATTCCATCTCAAATATCTTTAAATTGCGTCGTAACCAACCAATAAACTTTTTTTAAACGTTTTTCATAACGTACAACAATGTATATATAGTTTTCACTGTAAAGACAGCTTTTACATTATAACTTGTTTATGTGGTGTAATTCCGAGTATTATGATTACCAAGATTATTTATGTTTTAACATTCAATAGTGAATTGTTAATAAGAATCACGTACAGTAACAGAACTAATGAGTTTCGTTTAAAATATTCATAGGAAAAAAAAAAAGTTAAACATTTATCGTATGGGAATTTTCCGATCATAATATTGAAATACTAGAAATTGGCATGAATATTTCTAAAAAGTTTAACAAAATTTGTGTTTAGTAAATGTGTTTTTGCTCGTTATGCATTCATTGTTAAATAAATAATGAACACGCAACCTTCGTGTTACCAATCAACATTTGTGCACACGAAAACGAAATTAATTTGAACAAATGTGTACGAAACTAGGACTCTTCCAAGTAATCATATAAAAAGCTTTTTGTCGTTTCAATGAATAAGTATAAGAAACTATGGTTGTTGTTTTTCTTTTCAACAATGTAATAATTGATTTATAAAGTGATTCGAAGAAAGCAAAAAATTGCGTTCAGACATCAATGCAAATGATTAACATCAACGTGAACATAAAAACAGCATTGAAGAAAGTTCTATAATACCAATAAAATTTCAAAATAATAGCTGGAACTTTTTATTATTATTCTGCTTCACGTAAAATTTTACAATGTAAAGTTTGCATGCACTTAATACTATGATATTAATATATGTTTTTTAATTATACAACGTTATGAAAAATTGATAATTGCATATGAATCATATTTTTTATCTCGTATGTAATTTATTAATGAATTTAGTACCAAGATATGAAAGTAATTGCAATTCTGTTTTCTATATATATATAAAATTTTATAAAATCAATTAAAAAATTATACTGAGAAACAATAAGACTTATATGAAGTAATAACTATTTTTGTATTATTTCATTTGTAGCTGATTAGTTTTTTATGAAGAAAGTAACAAAACAATTCCACCTCAATAACGTGGCATATAAAAAAGTCATTCGAACTGAATAATCTATATGGAACAATATTGTACTTTTATTTTCACGTACACTGCAATTACGAAAGACCGAATTATCACGCTATTTTCGTGGAACCGATATTTTTTTTCGGTCGCACGAAATACAATTGATTTACGCAAATGACATTAAGGTCGTCAACCGAATTTTCTTTACCATGACAACCGTTGTATTTGTATTAATACTAAATGAAATTGATTTAGCCATAACAGACGAAAATAACTATATTTTTATAGTTAATATAAACATTAAAATATTAGTTATAATGATATTTAGGTCATCAACCTATTTTGGACGAACAAAACAAAAACTATATTTTTAGCGTTAATACAAACATCAAACAATTTACGTATCATATTACAAGACACCAGTATAAAGCTATTACTTTCTTAATTTAGTTTAGGTGAGTTCGAGATTGTTGGGTCCTATGAAAGTACACTACATAATGTATTCTAAATCAGTGTTTCTCAAACTTTTTGGGCCGCGACCCCAAATGCACTTAAAACAAATACTGCAACCCCGAAGAATGGGTATGTGTAGAAAAACATCCTGGATGTTCTGTCATAAATTTTTCTGCGACCTCCCAAATATTTTTTGAGAATCACTGTTTTAAATGTCATCTAATTAGAATATTCAAGTATAATATAAGACTTACACTATAAGACTTCTTTTTATTAAATTTTTATCAATTTTCTATTATTAATCGTATATAGCAGTGATGAGAGGTATTTATTAATATTATATTAACTAAATTAAATTTAACTAATAAGCAAACAGAAGTTTGAAGAAAACAGGATTATTAATTGACAGTTGACAATAGGATTAATTATTACGTCTCGATATTCCCATCATTCTTACTGCTACTTTCAACTGTCATCTAGATATTATCGTAGAATTAATGTTTAAAACGTTCGTGTATAAATTGAAGATGTATTTTTTTTGATAATGCTCCAGATAAAAGGTCTAAAGTACATAACGATGAAATATATAGTAATATATTAATAAGTACATAAAAATGTACTTGTTTCATTGTACATTTTAAATACGAATGGATCTTTAAACATCTGTTTCAACTGTTAACAGATAAAATGTAAACTAATTTATGTTTAAACTATGATGTTCATTATGGATATAAATACGGAAGATTGTTATTATTGTTTTGTAACCAGTTTCAGGTTGTTCAAAGGCTCGACAATAATTACACTGCAAAAAGATTATTTACATTGGCAGGTCGTTAAAGTATCTTGTTCGACAGATCTGGATGTCGTAATTGAAATAATAATCTCGGAAGGCAGTAATTAAATGGGATTCAATTAGGATGGAGAGAGAACTCAATTAAGGGCTAAATGTGAATTGGGTTTCGTTAATTGGTGCAGAGAGTATCAATTGGATCCGATGCGTTGCATTTGACAGTTCTGGGTTGAGGATATCAAAACATCAATTGTTCCATACATGGAAATGCAGTGACAACATTCGAGGTAAAAAAAAACACAAGGTACATTCGTTGGAGTCTCGATAACGGCTACAATGGTGATACGTATATGACGAAAAAAAACAACAACAAGCAGATAATGTGAGGCAATTAAGTGGATGGAATGGAAACGTGGTGTGGCCTTATTGATAATATAATTACTAGTTACTTTGATGGTGGCTTTGGCGAGCGTGAGGGCCCCCCGGCACCCGTAACCGCTCTCCTGTTCACTCTTGTAGTATGAGAGGGTGCCGTTTTTCAGGACGATGTACCTTTCTTGCCAACCGTGTATGTAGTTCGTCCACTTGCTCAGTACACCCTGCAGCTCACTGGGATTGTTCTCGATGTCTGAGGAATCATCGCTGCTGTGCTCGTCCGCCATTTCCAAGCAGTACGCCCGATATCACAACACTCGTTGGAGTGTTGCTAGAGTTGATGCGGCACGACAGGACTGTACTCACTCCCTTACGCACGGAGTTTTCTTCGACAACACCACAGTTCTCTCTGTCTGTCTCCTTCTCCTCGCCGACTACGAATACAAAAATGATGGGCTCTCCTGTGACTACTGTCCTCGTATCGTATATGTATTCGGTTTGACGCGCAATTCTCTCTCTCTCTTTCCCTCTATCTCTCGTACACTCGACACTCTGGACTCTACGATATGTCTCATACCTCAGGTCATTATCGTTGCCGTATTGTCGCCGATCTATAATTAACAATGTGCGCCACCCTTCAATAACATCAATCACAAATCACTGCTGATTTACGGTTCACTCGAACGATGCATATGTGCCCAGCCTTTTAAACACATTGCATTCTGTTTCTATCGCACTCAAACACAAACATCAGATGGTCCCATTTCAAGCACCATCTACCGCTCGCATCTATAGCAACCGTGCATACACTCTTGCCTATATGATACGACGAACATATTCAAAATTTTATAATAACCGACACAAATTGTACCTGATCTATTTCGCAGGCTAATAATAAGATTATTTATATGTCATTCCATTTTATTAACATTTTTAGTTTCATTATTGTCCAATACCAATTAATTTTCTCAGATCATTAGGTTTAAATGTTTGTATTATGCCAATTGGTTTTATGGAACTATTGGTAGAGGTTATTAGCAAAACTAATAGATTTCACGCAAATTAAATTGTCGTAAATTCTATCTAGATTATTGTCTAAATGGACTAAATACAAACGAAAAATGATATAGTATGATTGTTTGAATAAATAAATATGACATTTAAACATATTATCAACCAATTACATAATCTATCTGTATGATGTATTTACAATTTATCAATTCACCTTAGAGCAGTATTCTTCAACTTGTGGTCCGTAACATGAAATTATTTATTAAATACTATCTACATTGACCAAAGATCCAAAGATCTGAAAGATATTTCTCATATTTTTGTAAAAAGGTTTAAGAACGTTAGCTTAAATGATTGATAATATTTCAAATAATAGATTAATAAACTAACCATTACGATATTATTCAAATGTAATTTTCAAATTAATCAGTTACTATATGCAACTCAAATAACACATCGTTGCATTATTTGTATATTCTTTTGTGTATTTATCTATGCATTAATTTATTGAAATAATGCAGTCGTTCTTGTTAATAAATTGTAATAAATAAAAGCATAAACCTATAGTTAAGGTTATGCGGCACACTTAAATTATTATGATATTAATAATCTTTAACTCTTTGGCCCCTCGTAAATTCCTATATTTCCACACCCAATTAATTTTTAGACATGAACAGTTTATAAACAAATACTATAGTGAAGCAATCAGTTTTGTTAGGTTTTAGGCTCAAAGAAAAGTTAATTCTAAGGAAATATTTACGTTTCATTTTTAGATTTATAAGAATTGTCTTATATTTATAGTTTTAGATTATAGATTATGTAAGACAGGTTCTTAAATAAATTGAATATTAATTTTGTTGCTAATATTTTTGATAATAAAGTCTGCAATTTTAAGTTCTATTAAACAGGTATGCTCCAGGATCTTGAAATTGTTTTATTTAATGATCTTGATATCGTAGAAAAGTCCATTGTCAAATCCTATTTATACATTTTATAAAATTGAATTTGTTTTTGTTATATTGATATTCGTCAAGTAATTATTTAACTATACAAAAAATCCGCACAAACTTTTCGGACAAACCAATATTTTTTAATGACTGATGATATAATTATTTAAATAAAACTACGAGTTCTTTTTAAATATGTATTGAGTCAATATTCCACAATATAATTTTTATCTATACAACAATTACACCGATTTAATAAGCTACAGACATTACATATTTTTTTCATTAAATATACGCAGACCAAACACATCTGCTTAAAATTTCGATATTTTTACATACAAGTTTAATGATGATAGACGACTTTATACAAGAACTAAATAAAGATAAAAGAATTATTATATAATTATCACATTCAATCAATAAATAGCTAAACATCATGTCCGTTTTCGAATTACATAACTCAGCAATAAACTCAAGGCCTTAAAATATATATATTTAAACAATAATAAATTTGTGTGGAGAGTAATAAATAAGTAGTTCATCGTTGTCGCATATTTACACACATTTATGATTTCAGTCTATTTCGAAATACAAGATCGTCGATTCATTGCGTCGTAATCAAATTTATAAAACACCCGAAAGTGTGAGCCCATTTAAATCTAGCACGCTTATATTAATAAATAAATTCCTTATTCTGTCATTTAGTTAAGTTAAGCTTAATTACGTTAGGTATATATAATGAAAAAAATTTGTGTGCTAATAGTATTTGAAAATTATCTTAGTCGTTGTTATTTACAATTTCTTTTTGTAGTAGTTATGAGGTGTACTTATATTGATTAATTTTTGTACATATCGCAAAGGACTTTTTCCATCGGCGTATTGCCAATAGTCTTCTGAAAGAATACAGCTTCGATTCTGGCAGCTGGAACGATGCGGAGAAGTGGAAGCATGAGCAGGAGTCTTCCGAAACGCGCTACTTGTCCAGGGAGTTGCGCTCTGCAATGCTGCCAAAGCATGACTTGTGCTTGATCTTGGAGATTCTCAATTTGACTGGGGTCCTTCAATCCGCGAGTTTCTGTAAGCAAAACTTTGTTATTCTCGTGGACTTCTTTTATTTTGCTTGACTTTACCTGCTCTGAAGAGGACAATAGCTTTTAGACAAGCGAATTCCGCCGGATCAACATGAACTGATTTGAATCTCATCAAAGTATCCGCCAAAATCCTCACATCTGTCGTCGAATGACCATTCTTGGCGTGCTCGTTTGGATTGAACAGCGGACTTGAGCTGACATCTAAAGGCATGCACCATTGTATGGCGTTCAACAAGAACAGTTCGCTCCAAGCTTCTTCCAATAGAATTACCTAATCAAAAAACAGTTTCAGGATTAATTAATTTAAATAATTAGTTTAACTATAATATATTTACCTGATCTCTGAATGGCAGACTAGCAAAACTTGGCAGGTTCTTCGCCCATTTAACGGCCATAAAGAGGAGTCGAGCTGATGTTTCGTAGACTGTTTCGTGGCTGCTGGGATATAAGCTGGTTGTCAAACTTGCTGGATGTGGTTCAGGCCGAACTGGACCTGAACTTGAGGAAACACCACAACCGGAAGTTGGCGTATCCTCTTCCTCATTGGTCACATCTATGCTTTCCTCTGCAACAAAAAATATAAATCTCCGTTATCATTTGATGTAACCATTCATTTTTTTTTTTTGCATAATTTATCTTTCCGTCTCGAAAGTTTCAAGAGGGATTTGGAACACTTGATTAAGTTTTGAATATTGTCAAAGCGATGCGCGTTCTCCATGCATGCTAAAGGGTGGATTAAGCGGTAAAAAACTAGAGGAGGAGGTAGAAGAAGCAGCTCACGGAAAAAAATGTCCGGAACTTTGGCACGGACTAAACCTTATATTTATTACATTTGCGTGTGTGAGGAAATGCACATACAAAGATTCGGGCGCGGATTCTGTAATCCCTGCGTTGGGATTACTGGGACGTCAGGTTAACTAATTATTCTTCAGGGACCTGCAAGAGAGATTTACCCTTCGATACTGCCTCTCTCCCTCGCATCGGTCTCTCTCACACTCACGTAGCTGAAGAGATTTCGTTAAGGGGTTGGCTTGCTGGGGATAAAAAGCTTAATTCCGGTATGCTACCCCTTTCTACTCAAACTCAATACGTGCACTACACCATACATATACACAGACTAGGAGAGAGTGAGTGAGTGAGAGATACAGTCTTCGTACACAATTTGTACAAATTTGAGAACGCTTCAAACTCCGAATCCGGATAATGCAATTAGAGACGACTTATGGAATCACACTTAATACGCTGATTCAATCCCAACCCAAGACCCTTTGATCCGTGTTTCGCATTTTATACACGTAATCATAACTTGCTTTGTTAATTTGAACATGATAATTTCCACAAAAATCTGTATTATATAGTCATATAAAACTAATAATATCCAAATTTTATATTTTTTATACTATTAACTAGTGCAGGGTGTCATAATAGAAGAATTAAGAATTTTAATAATTAATACTAATTAAAATAATGTGAAAATGTTATAAGTTAAAATACTACTAGACGTGAATTCCTATAATTCACTTGCAAATGGATGAACTGAGTTAACAACATATTTATATTGTTATAAGCTGCATGCGGATCTTCGTTGTGTCAAGTGCGGGCGGCTCCAATTAAAATTTTATTTTATTAAATTGAATTTTATTTATAATTATTTTCATTTCACATTTATATTTTTTATGTGTTCTTACATGTGACTTGTGTTTGAAAACCTTAAGAAAAAAGATTGTCTTTTATTTTGTTGATCTGAAAATAAAATATATTCAACACATTGAATGTATGTTTAAATATCGTGGATGAGAAGTTTCTATGATATTTTATTCAATTTATTCGAAATGGAAATGATTATATTATATAGCCTTTTCAATAACTAACGAAGGGTGCGCTGTGAAAGAGAGAAGAAAGGGCTTACCATCATTATCGCTGTTGGTGTCCTGTTTGGTGGGCGTAGGTTCCCTGTTCATGACCGGGAGCGGTGGAACAGCGGGATGTAACAAACTGGGACCGTAACGGGCAGGAGAAAGAGCCATCGTCAAAGAAACCGGGGGACTGAAATTAAATGACAAACACGTACATTTATATATATATATTTTCCTATTCGTAAACTGAAAACTAACTAAATCATTTTTCTTCTTTCCAATTCGATAAAAAAAACTACGTGTTATTTAACGTACACGATCAACTGAGCTAAATAAACTACATATATATTCATATTGTTTACTACACTTATGTTCAAGTTAGATTAAGGATATATCCTGTTTTTATTTTCTAAAAATAGTTTTAGGAAATAAAATAGACAATGATTTATATGTAGATAAAGTGTACTTTGGTATGAACATCGAGTATAATTCAAAGATGTGTGTTTCAAAAAAAAATCGTAAATGCAAGTATATATATGAGAATTCATCGACCGATTAACACATATTATGTTAACGTACTCAAATTGTCATATGTTAACCGTTAACATATGTCAATTTGTGTACGTTAACTGCGTGCTCACTGTATTTTTATTTTTTATGTGGTGTAAACTACATACTACAAAGGAAGATCTTCAGCCTTTTCATCTCTGCTTTGTTGTGTGACACTCTATGAGCATGCATTAGTTGGTGTAGTGTAATGCCAGATGAACAGGCTGTTGATCAAAAGGTGTGATGCTGATGGTCGGCTTCTATGCTTTTATGGCTTTAACGTATGCTCTTCCACGGTTCATTCGGGTCTCTGGTGCGAGCCATCGACCAAGATCAATACCGAATCAATCGATGATGGGCTATTTTTAGAGGTGCAGGATTATTTACCCGAACACTCCAACGGCGACCGCAGCTTCACGTAGAGCCCTTTCTTGCTCGGCGCTCATGTCCCTCAATGCCTCTGGTCTTATTGTTGCCGTGTTCCTAGGTTGTCTTTCATTCTGCACCGCTGAAAATACAAATATATTTATTACATGTATTCTTATGAACAATCCTATAAATATTTATTTGAAGTTTATCATAATAGTTAATAGTTATCCTAAGATATCTTTGTTTCTATATGTTTATTTTTTTTACTTTTGAAACTGTGTACTAACTGTTGCAATGAGGTCGAAGACAGATCTGTCATCTCATATTTGATTACTGAAATTAGGAAAATATTGGCATGTATGTTTCACACAGTGTGGGTGTAGTCAGAGCCACTTTAAAGTTGTCGTGGGAACTAGGCAGCAGTTAAGTAGATTGTAGTTTAAAGTCTCGTGGGCCCCAAAAGTCTTGCGTGTCTTTGTGTCTAGTATGTCTAATAAGAGCAATAAGATGGGCTTGGGTGTAGCATAACCAATTTTATCACTTTTGTGACACTCTCATTTGTGATATATGTCACATAATTTTGCAAGTTCTCAAATAATTTAATAAAGTATCCGCTTGATGTCTTTAGACATTATAGAATAAAAGGTGTGAAAACACTATTAGGAAATTGGTAAGTAAATTAGTTATTTCTTTATAAAAAAAGTGCTTAATACATAATAATAATAATGGATGGTCGGTATGTCATATTGCCTACTGTATTATAT
Source organism: Nicrophorus vespilloides (assembly GCF_001412225.1). NCBI lineage: Eukaryota > Metazoa > Arthropoda > Insecta > Coleoptera > Silphidae > Nicrophorus > Nicrophorus vespilloides. The sequence goes on from NW_017099076.1 coordinate 21,758, forward strand.
AAGTATTGAAAATTGTAACTTTGAAGATGTCGAGGGAACTAGGCAGCAGTTAAGTAGATTGCATAATACTGGCATATCTAATGGATAAGACGGCCTTGGGTGCAGCATTACAAATGTTATCACTTATGCGACATTGTCATTTGTGACATATGTCACCTAATTTTTGCAAGTTCTCAAATAAATTAATAAAGAATCCGCTTGATGTCTCCAGACATTATAGAATAAAAGATGTGAAAACACTATTAGGAAATTGGTAAGTAAATTAATTATTTCTTTATAAAAAAATGCTTAATACATAATAATAATGGATGGTCGGTATATCATATTGCCTACTTTATTACGTAAGTACTGAAAATTGAAACTTAAAGATGCCGTAGGAACTAAATTTAAAGTCTCGTGGACCCCACAAGTCCTGTAGGCCCTTGTATCTAGAATATTTAATGGATAAGACGGCTTTGGGTGCAGCTTTACAAATGTTATCACTTATGCGACACTGTCATTTGTGACATATGTCACTTAATTTTTGCAAGTTTTCAAATAAATTAATAAAGGATCCGCTTGATGTCTCCAGACTTTATAGAATAAAAGGTGTGAAAACACTATTACGAAATTGGTGAGTAAATTACCTATTTCTTTATAAAAAAAAATGCATAATACATAATAATAATGGATGGTCGGTATATCATATTGCCTACTGTATTATGTAAGTACTGAAAATTGAAGCTTTAAAGATACCGTAGGAACGAAATTTAAAGTCTCGTGGATCCCAAAAGTCCTGTAGGCACTTGTATCTAGAATATTTAATGGATAAGACGGCCTTGGGTGCAGCATTACAAATGTTTTCACTTATGCGACACTGTTATTTGTGACATATGTCATTTAATTTTTGCTTCTGACTGATATTAAAAATTATATTTATTAATTACTTTTAAATATATATACTCTTATTTTATGTCATTTATGAGTAATAATAGAACATTACATTTATATACAAGGATGTTACTGATATGCTATAGCATAAACGTTTGACATATATCATCGAGTCACTCTTGCATATTCATTCGTGTACATGTTTTGAACGTTGGAACATCATTTAAATATTACGGTCAATTATGTCGGAAAAAGGGATGAAACCCTCTGTGTTTTTAGGGTTAGCCGCACGCGTACCCCCTTCACACCGACACGTGCCACGCAAAGAATGAATACCGCGAGAGGTAATTTGGCACGCAAAAGAGGACATCCCGTCGTGTATGAAAATCTCACACGGAACAATAATATATAAAAAAATATATACGTTATCTCAAATTAGGCATTAAATTTGAGGATTATGAGCAAAAAAAATATAGAATGTCACTGGGGTTATACATATACTTTATGTTATGCGTTTCATGTAGTATTCATAAAAGAAAATCGAATAATCCCTGTGGTTCAGATGATATTTTATTGCAACAAAAATAAAAATACATAAATAAGAAACTATAAAATAAAAAATTAGGTATACTTCGCACAGTGCGGATTCACTATAGTTCGATTCGGTTCATTATTTTTTTAATACATAAATTGTCGTTTTTTTTTCTCTAAACGGTTTTAAAGTCCTCGATTAGTAAGGTTATAAATAGTGTGGGATATTGGCGAAACTGATTGCCAGCACTATGCGAGGTATTGATGTATTATATTTTATTTATTTTAATTTGTACTAATAGTCAAGTAATTTGTTATATATAGTACTCTTATTGTTAATTTACTTGCATATATACAAGTTAAGAACGACCAGCACTTTAATAGGATTATTTGCTATACGTACTTAGAAGTATTTAAACAAGTAATCAACTAATTGTAATTATCAAGTAATGACTAGTTAAATTAATTCATTTATTTTGTATAACTGAGTAAGTTTGATGTAACTGATAATTAAATAATTATTTTTAAGTATCTTTAATTTTTCTTTTTCCAAGTAAATTATTTAGATGATGTAGGAATAAATAAATATTATTTTAAATGTCCGTATAACATTTAAAATAATGGTGAATACATTTAACGATACAATCAATTTTGAGAATGCTTTGATCCTATTGTTATAATTGCAAAGATAATGTTCTCTCGAAGATGAAATAGATAATTGGAGTTAAGAGTATACGAGCATCAGTATTAATTATCATAGTTGAAATTCAACAGATTATGTTTCGTCGCGAATCCACGTTTCGGCAAACAACCTGTGTGGTGTGGTATAAAAGGAGCTCCGGGTTGAGCCGAAATGTCATGCTCGTCACGTATTTGCGAAGATAGAGGTGACGGTGTGGGATGTTCATCATCAAAAGAAAATGCAAAACGCGAGAGGGATGGGAAAAGCCGCCTTTTAACCCGACCGACGTTATGCAACATAACAGGGATGTTAGACGCCCAAAACCGTAATTGTGGCCTCGCGCCTAACACAAAGGATGCAAATCGGGATGTTGCGTTTTAGGGCGTAGCCGACGCCTTCAGCTTTTCAGCCAGACGCCCGCCGTCACCGACGCCCCTTCATTATTACCTTCATTTGGTTTACGCTTGCAAATTGTTCTTGTTCTCCGGCATCAAATGAGAAAATAAAAAATATATATATGTATACATAAAATTGTGCCAAATATAATTTCATTTTAATGAAGAAAGTATAACATTTATTTCTCAGTGTTCTTTTATAGTTAGATGCATTTAATTTGAAGATTTATTTTGAAGAAGTCAAAAATCAACATTTTTAATGTTTTTAAAATATTTCCATGTGTAATTTAATTATTTATTTTGTTTAAATGCACTTTCTCACGTATTTCGTAAATCTTTATCGTATTTTCTAAGTGCGATTTTTATTATGCGGTCCCTATCCACCGCATAAAAAATTTCTGTGGTGTATTATACAAAGTTATCTGTTATATGTAAGAATTTATGAAAATTTTGAATATTTATTTTGTGCGATTTTTTATACGGTCCCTATCTACCACACAAAAACAGGTTTTACTGTATTAATTTACATAAATATTATAATGATTACTTAAAAAAAAGTAAAACTTCTATGAAAAATATAAGTGCATTTAAATTGAAGATTTATTTTGAAGAAATCAAAAATCAACATTTTTATTTAATAAATACAAAATTGTATACAAATTATTCTATTTCGGACTTAAACGTTTATATTTCTTAGTTTCAAATGCAAGTTCGTAGCTTGTTGATAATTCTAAAAAATAGATTTATGTGAATACGTTTTTTTTCAAAGTAATTTCGGTAATTACTTCAATTCTTTATAAAGAATAAATACAAATATATTTAAAAAATATACTTCATTATTTTGTCTTAAAAGTTTCTTCTGTCATCATTAACAGATTCTACTTTTGATTATGTAAAATAGTTATGAAAAAAGTTATTTTAAGATAAAAAAATGTGTATCTTAAAGTGTTTATAAAAAATATTGAATAAAAATGAATAGTAATTAACCCTTAAATTCCCTAAGTTTCAAATTTGATACCGGACTTTTAAATCGAATTGTACACTTGTAATTGGTTTGTTTCTAATATTTGCCTGTACTGCAATAGATAAATTGACATTTTGTAAATTTAATTTGGAAAATCAGGCTTTTAAGGGTTAAAGAAAACAATTTAAGTGTTTTAGTTAAGTATTCTGAATTAGTTTTTTATTTGAGACAAGAAGTTAATATTTTATTTAAATGATTTTTAAATTAAAGTAGTAGCAATATGAAATATATTTTATATCTACTATGTAGTACTTGTAGAACAATTTATTTCATAAAATAATTATAATTATTTGTTTAGCTATAATTTATTTTGTATATCATAAAGATTATTATCTAACCTGAATGTTCTAATCGTCTCATTTTGTTCCAAAAGCGTGCTGTGCCGTAATTAAATGAATAGCAGTCGGACACTGGGTTTTTCCGACTTGCACGCTGCAATAGCAGGGATGGACTCGAAGTCCGTACGCAGGCTTAAATTAGAAAAAGCAAAAAAAAGACAATATTAATAAGTTTTAAGTAATAATCAATTAAATTTCTAAAATTAATTTTATTTTTTTCCAAAAAATGTTCATAATAATTCAAACATTCATTTTTTTTTTGGCGAATATTTAATTTAATTGTTTCTAACTGATAACATTATCAAATTATTTAATTAAATTTATATTCATACATGATAAAACAAAGTTAGTAAATGTAATTTAATGTAAATATGTATTTATAAAACCAGTTATTTCATTTTATTTTATTTGACTTGAATGATGTACATTAGAATCTGTTTTTGTGCCGTTCTTTTTTATGCGATTTCTTTTATGCGGCATATGAAATCCAACCAATTCCAACGGCGTTGGCATCATTATAATGTTTTCAATCAGTGTGCATATGTACAGCTTGCTCAAACGATTCTGTCAGTCGATTTTGAACCAATTAATCGAAAGAAGATGCGCGTTTTGGATTAACACGAGAAGCAGTAAATTATGTATGTGTATTTTGAAAATGTCTGAATATGTATTGAGAAATAAAATGTTTGAAAATGTTTCCACTTGTAATTTAATTATTTATTTAGTTTGGATGCACTTTTTCATGTATTTCCTATATCTTTCACGTATTTTCTAAGTGCGATTTTTTTTCCACCGCATAAAAAAAGTTTAAGTAATGTATTATACAAAGTTATTTGTTATAAGTAAAAATTTCAAATATTTATTTTGTGCGATTTTTTTTATACGGTCCCTATCTACCGCACAAAAACAGGTTTTACTGTATTTATTTATATAAATATTATAATGATTACTTAAAAACAAAGAAGATATAAACTTCAATGAAAAATATAAGTGATTAATAATTAATAATTTGGTAAAAATTGGATCAAGAAATTAAACTAATTTATTAATATATTACAATACATACATATGTACATTCATTTTCTTATAACTGTTTTTAAAAATTATTTATAATTTGCTGAAAACATCTAAAGTCGATAACTCGATTAACGAAGAGAATGCGTTCCACGTAACTACTTCGTTTTCAATGATATTATAATCACAATGGTGTTTCGTTCCTTCAGCGATACGTCAAAAATTATAATTTATGTTCATCACATATGAAAAACTATTGGAATTCACCCCCGCCTATCATATATGTATCTAAATGACACGACACTCGAGTTAACTCTTTGAGGGACCAGTAATTCCTAAATTTCTAGACCCAACAAATTTTTAGATAATTGAATCAGACAACTTTGTGAACTGAATCAACATTGGATGGTATGAATGAATTGATATAAAAAGGAGGCCTGTACAATTTCTAGAAAATTATAATAATTCCCTACTAGGAATGTTCAAATAGTGTTACATTGCGTGTACCACCGCCCCTCGAAGAGTTAAGCTATGTTTTTCTAATCTTTGACACACCAATACCAAAAGATTTGCCATCACTGGTATAGAAAATGACAAGTTTTGTTTACGAATATTTGTTTGCGAACAAATTGGTCGACATGAACTTCTTCAATTTTGTTTTCATTTTTGTCTTTGTTACTAAAAAGTTTTTCTAAATCTTCCTCTGAAAACTCATAATATTCTACATTCAATAAAATTCTAACATCGTCTTCATCCACATTTTCGAAACTTATTGCTGAAGCTATGTGGATAACTTCATTTCTATTTTTTGGTGTTAATCTTGAAATACAACTTCTGGATTTTATAAGTACCATCAATTTAGAACAATTGCGGATTTTCATATATCGAATCATTTTTATCAACGATAATGTTAATCGAGATATGGCTGTTCTTAATATTATATATTACTTAGTTTAGGACAATTTTTAGTATTATCATTTGAATTCTTTTTATTTTAACATAAATTATTTGAAAGATTATGTAACAATATAATAAGGTTAAAGAGTAAAATAATATTTGTAGTACAAATTGAGACGTGTTTACAATAAAATGAAGTGAGAAATGTCTTAATGTTTCTTTCTGCAAAATTCATTTACAAAGTGGATGTACAAATGACAGCAGTTAATTCAAAATGTTCAATGCTGTTCCGGATATAATAAAAGGACTTTGCAAGCGAAGGACCTATATTCCAGAACGGTAAGAAAGACATGCATTTAAATGATTGTTTTAATCCTGATGTTTCTGCAAACAACATGGACAACTGCAGAAGTTTTCGGGGGGATCGTTGCGTCGCGACGCCCCGACTTCTCCCGGGCCGCGCCCCCGTGCAGAGATTGTAAATTAGCGGTTGGTACGCATGTCCGATCAGCCGCCACCCTCCCGCTCCTCATCCATCCGCGGGGGCAGGTCGACAACCACCGCGGCGGCGGTGATTGCAGGGTGGGGGGTCGGATAAAATGAGGGAAATCTCCGGGAATTTTGGCAATGCCTCTTTGGCGGGAATTAGCCGGATTTCGGATCCTCGCGACGTGGCGACGGAGGTGGTGGCTGCGTGCATTCGAGTGAGATATATAGAATGAGCGAGAGAGAGATGCGGGGGTGAATGAAAGAGGGAGTGAGATGAACGGCGGAGGGTGGAATACACAGCAAGAGGGAAAACGAGCTGATGGTGTGAGGAGCTTGTTTTCAGGATGGGAACGCATTAATCAGTTTCTGAAATCCCTGTGACACCCTCCGCTCACAACAACAACGGCCAACCTCTGCACACTCATATATTCTTCTCCTGTTCACTTCACTACCAAAATAAAGTATTCTTCTGCATTCCTGATTTTATTTGGAAGTAAAATAATGTTTTTGTAAAAGCCCAATAAAAAAAATCTTCATTCAACTTGATTCAGTTTACAAAACAATTCCAGGATGCCAATACTACTTATGTGGACGCGCCGTGATTGACATTATCTATAGCAATTACCATTTGTTTTTATATATATATAATAATTGAACACAACATATGACGTAATAAGTAATTACATAAAGATATATTTTTGTCTTCATTTATTATTGTTATGAATTTAAAATATTAAAAAAAAGAGATATAAATAAATAAAAGTTTTTAAGGCCGGAAATACCACGGTCCATTGGCCCAAATTATGGTCAATAAATAAATAAATAATATTATACTGAAAATATAAATATATATTAAAAATAGGAACAATTCAACTATTCCAAGTTAAATACCCGGCGCATCCATGAGGTAGAAAATACTTTAATAAAGTATAAAAAAATGCTATACAAAATTGCCAAATACCAACATAATATATTCATATTAACAATAATTACTTGCCTTTAAGCAGTAAATCATGAAACAATAGAAAACAGAAGACATGATTTGTTTTAAATGTGTTAATAATCTAACGACTTGCAAATTTAATGATAATAACAGTACTTTTAAGATTTAATTTGCAGCTGGTTCATATGGTTATGGTTATACATAATATGTATATTAAATCTTTTATTTATTTTGAAAATATTATAGCTTAATATTGGTTTGTAAAAGTTTCATAATAATTAAAAATTGCACAATCAAGGTTTGTGTATAGTTAAGTAAAGAGTCTTAAGGAAAATCTTCTATCAAAATTTATTGTAATAAAAAACTTATAATAGTAGAAATTTCTTTAGTACCTAATAGTATTTTTTTAAATCAATTGGAAACTTACCATCTTTGTTCATGCCCATGGATAGGCATTTCTTCAACCTGCAAGCCTGACACTGATTTCTGTGGGCTTTATCGACGACGCATCTTCCAGTTCCTGCTTGACATCTGAAAAAAAAATGTAGAATACATTTTAAATGTGAGCATTATAACGATTACAGTTGTATCTCAATATTCATCCCCTATTTAAGCGAAAGAATTAATGAAGGACGTAACCCCAGTTGTAAAAATAAATAAAGAAAAGGGAGACAGAGAGAGAAAGAGAAGAAGTAATGGAAAATCAAGTTCAAGTAATATTTTATTCAGTCCGTAAATCTCCTGGGCATTGATTGCAGCTTCCCCGCTCGGAAAAAGAATGCAAATTTCTCGGGCCAGCAATCAGAAAGTATTAAGAAAAAGGAGAGTAAGAATAAATCCCCGCATTCAATTAGAACCCTCACCCCCACTTTGAAGACCCAACGCGCCTTCGTCCTTCTCCATCTTCCTCCTATTTTCATTTTTTTGCTGGTATCCTTTAGCTGCGCTTCTTTATTTTATTATATTTCATTTCTTGGGTTCGCTAAGGGCGGAAAATGCGGCTGGAAAAATGGAGGGAGGGTGGTTCCAAGGGGAGGAAAATATCGGGAGATAAAAATTCCATCAAAAGAAAAGCAAAAGCAATTTCGGGGAATGTTGGTATGGGAAAAATTATATACGCCTTTCATATATATATCTTTTCTCCTTTTTATTTCTCCGTGAATTTGTATCGCTCTCCCTTTCTTCCATCGACTATTTGCATCTTTTTCGCTCACGTCCCTGAGCCCCGGTAAATGTAAAGCAAAATAAAATGCGTTCATCAAAGGGAACTTTGGTCCTTTTGCACGCACAATCCTTTTATTAATGGTCGCCGCGTAAGCACAGCTTCGAAGGTCTTTTTTTCTTTCTTTGTAAGCAAAATAATTATAATGTACAGCAATCAATAACGATCATTACAGATTTGTATGCATTTCATTCATAACTTTTAGATATCATTACACATCTTAACATTAAATAATATTCTTTAAACAAATGTGTATTGTTTACTAACTTTTTTGAAGTAATCATTATTTTTAATTCATAACGTAATAAAGTTATTATAAGATATTAATAAACAAATACAATAATATAAATTTAAGATCATAACTGTAAAGTAAAAGTTTTTGAATATTTTTTTGTTTAAATTGAGTATTATCAAATATCTACTAGTATATTTAGTTACAAGGAAACAGAAGATTTGTTGTAAGTTAATTGTAGTATTAAGGTGATGATATTATGATAAGCAAAGGTAGGTAGTTCTTAATCTATTGAAAATCCTTCATATTTCGTGATTGAATATCCTAAGTTATTTTTTAGTTGTTGGTGTGTAGGGATTTGTGCGAGATTCCCAAATCCCTGGTTGGAACTCTAGTAACGAGCGAACTTGGTGCGATGTGTGTGTCGTCTATGGGACATGTGTTCCAGAAGCGGAATCACTTTATGTGTGTATATATATATATAGATATAAAGCGGGTTCATCCCTCGGTCCATCCCTGGGGAACCCGCCGGGAATCAGCTGCACCGTCGAAGCGCGCACTAAACTATCGCAGGAGATGGCATAGCCTGGCTCTGCTGGCTGTGTACACAGGCATCGCCGGGATTAACCCGGCAAAAGAAACTTTAATGGAAAAACTATCCTTGCCTTTTAGGAAACATTGGGGACGATACAGAAAGGAGGACAAAGCTAAGCGACGCAAGCACGACCAAAAACAACAATAACAAGAGAAAAAAAGTGGATAAATGAAACAAGTTGAGCCTTGAATTTAAATGTCCCAATTTGGAACGTCAACGTCTTTTATTAAAAGGCCGCCTTTTGTTATTTTCTTATTATTTTTCTTCTTTTTATTACATTTTCATGATAATATAGGTTTAACTTTCAATTTTCATTTAATTTTTAGCTGTTTCATTTAGTATTTTAGCTTTCTATAAAAGTAATACCATTTCATTCAATACCAAATATTCCCAGATTTGATTGTGTACAAGAAAAAAATCATAATTGTTGAATCATTAGAAAAGCCACACTTTTTTTTAAATTGTAGCGTCTTATAATTTTTGCAGATTAATGCTCCAATTATTCAATTAGAAAGGATGAGAAAAAATATGTTTTATCAATGTTTATTCTTTAATAAATGTATGAATTTTGTTATATTCAAATACAAATAAAGGATTGATACAAAATATCAAATAAAACTGCCTTTTTTGTAATAAGTCTCAATTGCACGCTCTTGTTTGATGAAAAAATATACATAACTTTCGAAATAAAATGGTATATGTATCATTCATTAACAATAAACTATTAGTTTTTGTGTATTATCTGTTATTAACAAAATGTCTTCCATATTCTTTTGTATTGTGTGCATTTGCTTAACTTTGTTCAAATAGTTACATAACAATTACTCAATCACATTCTTCTATGAACCATAAAATGGACTTGACTATAAAACGTACCTCAAAGTAATTGTTACATTTGATACATGTACATAAAAAGGTGTATTTTAACGTCTAAAAAATATTCTGTAATAAAATCTTATTAATTTGGGTTATCTTTATAAAAATGATTATTCAAAGCAATGTTCAATGTGCAATTTCTGTTACTTCTTTTGAATACCAATACATTAACGAGCGACGTTTCGTATAACGAGTGATTATGAGAAGAGATGTCCCGGATATATCATTTTTAAAACTTGTGTACACATATTATGTGTATTTTTGAATATATTTCGCTATACGAGTAAATATCCGGAAATTTTGGAACAAATTAAACTCTTTAAGTGAGGTTCCACTGTATATCCTAAAATGTATATAATTAAAAATGTAATAGATTTAGTTTAATTATTCTTTGTGATTTTTTATACTTGATTAATTATTTAAATTACTTGATTTTGATTTATCTCAAAACAAGTATGAATGCAAATATTGTTAATCAATTACTAAATTGTAACGATAATTTAAGTTGTACAGTACTAGTATATAATCGTATTATTTAAAGGTATTTGCATATTATAAATATCCGCCGGTATATTAAAGTTAAACAGTGAAAGAATTACTCTAATTGCATTCATAAATTATTGAGCTGTATTTCTTTCTTCCTCTGCTTTCCAGTTAAATGTATTCAAACCTCGTGGCCGTTATGAACTTGCGGTTGGATCTCGTGGAAGCAGATGGGAAAAATGGAAAGGCTCAAGGAGCCTTTAAAAGTGGGATTTGCGGGGGAAATATTCCGGTTGGATTTCGGAGCGGCTTTCCGACCGACGCTACCACTGCCGCCCGTCCCCCGTCTTACATACTCGCAGGAAAAACTACCGTTGCCAAGTCAATCCTGCTCTTTATTGTCCCAAGGGGCAGACACGAAAGGACTACAGTTTTTTTCTTATATATAAATGTATATATGTATGTATCTTTTTGTATCTCCGAGATTTTATGCTTCCCTTTGACATTTATGACAGGACTCTGCGTTATATATAAATGCTGTACCGGTTACAGTAATAAACATTTGTGGTATGCATTGATTTATAGCTCGAGAAATATTTTTTTTTTTAATTAAACCTTAAATTTAAATCTCAAATATATAAACAAACAGATAAATAAGGCTCACTCGAAATATCAAGGACTCAAAAGTATGACCAGCAGAGAAGTAAAAAATAATAAAAAAGAGTAAAATAATTGTAAAAAAGTAGAATAAAAATATAAATTAACCTTTCAAGTGCCAGAAATACTTAAATTTCTAGACCCAACAAATTTTTAGACAACTGAATCAGACAACTTTTTTCAAAAGAATCAACATCTGATGATATTGATCATATTAAGATTAATTACTTGATATGCCAACTAAATTAAATGGTAATTCATCTAGGCATGTTTAAAAAATGGTACATTACGTGTCTAATCGATGTCTTTTGGATGGGTTAAATTACTTGAAGTGTAGTTGCTTTTTGAATAATATTAAGGATTCGTTAATAGTTTATGAAAACGATTGAAATTTTTGTTTTTTTTTATATGAGGTATCAATCAAATGTTTGCAAAAAGCTGTACATTTCATTTAGATTAATGTTCACTCAAAGTTTTCTTTTTAGAACAGGATCATTTTCTGTACAAAACTCATGATACTTATTCGTTTAGTTACAATTGTTTACATCATTTGGTCATCAAAATACCATTATTTTATTGTCTATATAAAAATACATCCGAAAAAATATGGGGGAAAATTAATTTTTATATAAATATTCGTTCGTTTTAAGCGCATTTACTGAAATATGAATTAATTTGACTTATTTCAAGTTTATAATACTATAGTATTTGAAAAGTAGATGATTCTTGACGATGTACCAAGAAAAGTAGATGTATAACTAGTTTCAACACGTATTGCTATTATATAATCATAGTATTATAATAGAGATTATTGAAATATGGGCGCATCTGTAACTTGGGCATTTAATTAGTATATTCGAGATAGGTTTTTGTTGGTTTTATGGTTATTATTGATTGTGTATTTGGCAATTCGGGATTGAAGCGGGGGTGTTTTGGCGGTGGATTACGGTTGGTATCAATATGCCGAGCGGCGTCGGATTGACATAATGAGCAGATAACGCGCGTTTCATGATGATGAAGTGGCGCACGAGATTTGGTTGGTTCCGGATGGCGGGTGGTTGCAGGCCAGAAGTGCAGCACCGCAATCAATTAGGGCTTCAAACCCCGTGAAGGGGGGCCGCACGACGCGCCCCTAATCCCTGGTCCGTTGGCCTGCCGTATGAGCCCTTTGTGCTCTAATCCGGTTAGCGCAGGAATCGTCTGTCCCCCGCAACTATGCGCCAACATCGATTCCCAATAAATCAACAACAAACAACAACATCTTTCGGAATTCCACCATTACTAATATAGCGGAGATATAGTCTCATTATCCTAATATTGGTTATCAATAGATTCGTAAACGCGACTCCATTAGGATCGGTTAAACTAACTAATTAAATAGACTTAAACACAGGTGTACATTCAAGTTGATCTAATATGATATAATATGTACATAAATAACATAAATAAATGTTGATTGAACTTATATTGTAGACCTAGACGTTAGCAAAACATTAAATGTTTAAGACTTCGTTTAGCATTTAGGATGCGTTCCTAGACAACAAGTTAGAGCAAATATGTAAATTTAGACCTTTTTTTAATTTTGAGTATACCGCGTTATATAAAATCAGAGTTAAGGTGTTAATGTGGATTTAAATAATAAATTTAATGTATGTGATCAATAATCAATTGAGGTTTTGTAGACATTTTGGAAAATATGATGTTTCATTGACATCCTAACTTTTAAATAATCTAGAGGAAGTAAGAAAGTACCATTACGTTATTTGTAAATGTGAAGTTAATTTTCAGAATAATTCCAGACTTACATCGGTAATTGTACTTGACAGAAATTTTAGCACAATTATCAAACTCTTCTAAAAAAGTCACATCTTTAAGAATAAGAACTTGTGTAAAGCCCTTACACAAGTTCGTATTCTTATTCAAGAATATTTTGTAATTACAAATGTTATAATAATTAAGGTTTTATATTTGGTTTTAGATATAACCAAACTAGATTATTTCATTATGTTCAAGAATCCTTAACACATTTTAATAACATAGATCAGCGGTTGCCAATCGGTGGATAGAATTTTGGTGATCCCTAGAGTAACTAGAACGTATTTGCAATTATTACTTTAATTGTTTTCTGTTTCTACTATTTTTTTGCTATTTTGGTCCGTAATAAGACATTGCATGTTTATACCCAATGTAAAAGCAAGTGTAGATACCATTTCTTATATAGAACCTTATTTTTATGGACAAAAAGATTGAGAACATGATATAGATGAATCTTAAATTATTTAAAATAACAAAAAATTGAATTTCTTATCATATTCACAACTGTATCATGGTGATACATTTGTTACAACCGAAAGAAAACTGGTGGAATTGCATCAGGCTAGTCCGCCCCTGTTCACCGGTAATAAATGTGCGCTGTGTGTTGGGGACACATTAATTTCCCCATCTGATCCCGTTTCAGCGTTGCGAAAAACGCATTTGCATATATATGTATACGTTGTATTCATGTGTTACGAGCGAGTTTTACAGTCAGGATGGCAACTGTCGCTTCGCGCCGCTCGAGCCACCTGATACCCAGCTATCTAGGATTATATCCGACGCCCTTTTAAACATCAAACTGATCCCCATCCCCTGCGTCCCGTCCACCCCCATACAACGTACAAATAATATCAACGTTGTGTCTCTCGAGGATTCCAAGAATAAAAATATTTATGCAGACATACCTGTAAATCAGTTTTCTGCGCACGGACCGTTTGAAGAAGCCGCTGCAGCCGTTGCAAGCCAGGATTCCGTAATGCTTTCCCGAACTGGTGTCACCGCAGACGACGCATATGAGACCTGGTGCACCTTTCTTCGTGGGTAGACTCCATGGTGGTGGAGGAGTCCTCGATGCTTGTACCAGAGTCTGGGATGCCGGTAAACAGAGTGCTAGAGGATGCTGTTCCGGCTCCGATGATTGGTAGCAGTCCACGCTGGCTGGAGAACCCCGTAGTTCTGCAAAGAAAAAACCTATTTACATTTTTTTGTTAATAATTTAGAAAAAATCAGATTTATAAAATTGTGTAATATTAATTCTAAAGATTTACTTAAATATAACTACAGTTCAAATTTAATTACTTTACTTTTAGCAATTTCTGATAAAACAAGTTTTTGTTTGTCCTTTTTATTTAAATATACAATAGAGATATACAAAATATTTAGAATATATCTTTTTTGTCACCAGATGTTGTTTGAACAAAATTATGATTTTTTTTTTTAAATTTTGTCGTAGTTGTTATTTGAAACTTTTATATATTGTTAATTAGTAAGATTGGGTAGTTAATATATAATATAGATTACTAAAATTATGTTGAGAATTTTAGTTGTATTAAAATAATCAAAAATAAATATTTCAAACGTTTACATTTAATCAAAAACCTTTTTACAATAATTCTATAATGAAAATGTATAATTACGTAATATTTGTTGTTTTAATAAATAACGTATGAACATTTTGTCATTTATCACAAAAATATAAAGTTTTTTTGATTATTCGACATTTAATATGAACTGTAATTTTTTCTTGAAAAGTATTGACAATGTTTAAAATTTTAATTGGAATTATTTAGAAATAAGTATAAATTATTTGTTAGTATTTGTAATTTTCTCAATGTAAGTTAAATACTTTCAGCAATACAATAGAAAGACAATAAATTTGTACTGTTTCTGTTATAATAGAGTGAATATTATAAAATGTACTTTATATGTAGTGAACTAATTTCTTTTCATTTATTTATAATTATTTTTATTTAATTCCTTAGATTTTATAAAAAAAAGATTTTTTTATAGCACTAAATTTTATAAAATTAACAAATTTCGTTATTTTATATTATTATGTCAAGAGCAACACATGGCTTGATTAAACACAACGTAAATAAAATAAATTATGAATTGGTATTTTAATCGAATTTAGAGTAGAGCCGTTTAAATGATGAATGTTTCAATGAAATAAATAAATATTTAACTACATTTAATTGAATTAAGTAATAAAAGTGTCGTTGTGCACTAGATGGAATTGAAATATATGTAAATGACATTTTGCGAGTGCGGTGCAGTTGAAGGCAATTACTCAAATTCTGTGCGAATCCATTAGAGCAACATTCAATTGAAATCTGGTGCTCGCTATAAAAAAATCATAAATTAAATTAATCCAGGCATTAAGAATAACCTGCAAGAGTGTAGCTGTAATTTGAATGTGAATACACTTTTTCTCTCACCCCCTTGTCGTATGAGGGTCGGTTTAGAATACCAAACTCGAGCCATATGTAAAGTGCCCTTTCTCTTCGACTACCATCAAATCCATCCGTATTGACCCCCACCGCCACCACCCCCTTACATGATTGCAATGAATCTTGAAAGGAGCGGGACGCGATTAGGGATTTGACTTAATACCAGGCGTATATTAATTCGCATTATATAGGTTAGGGTTGATAAATGCACCCTACGAATCCGAAGGGGCTCTCGTTTTTGTTGGATGGGAGATGATGTATTAGACACCATGTGGTCAAGCAAATTAAATATCTATTACTTCTTCTCTTTTTTTTTGTATCTGTCCCTAATTTTATTTCAATTTTTTTGTTTCGCCCTGTACATCCTTTTCGATCGATCCCTCCAGGGAGATCCGATCTAAATTTCATGCCCTTTTGAGTTCATGATATACCAAAACACAAACATACAATAAAACGCAATTCATCTCCCCCTATGAAATCATATACATGTTCATAAAGTGTTTTGATGCTACATTCAGAATCAACACTGAACTATAACAGATTTAGATACATATGTGTTTTAGGGATAAGTTTATCGAAATTAATTATCACCAATTAATTAACCAAAACAAAGAAAAGATTTCTCCTATGATAATAAATGTAATTTATTTTTGAAGATTAGACGATATATTATTGTAATAAAAATTACATACAATATTGATGTTGTATCTTGTATTTATTCTTGATGAACCGCGGTACCCTAATAATTTCAACCTTTTAGCTAATAGCTTTTCATAGAGTTTTCAAAACTTTATTTCTAATTGCTAAGAGGGAGCCTGAATGTGGTCTGTCTAAGTGAGTCTTCTGTCGAAATGCATGCCTAGATATTTAACTTTTGTTGTTTTTGGGCAGATCTTTTCCACTGTATTACATTTGTGCAGTATTGCTAGTTTTATGAACATCTGCCACGAGGAAATGTTATAGGACTTCTGTTTTAAGGCCTATAATACTTCCTTGTGGAACCCTTGATTCTATTGGCTAGAATTCAAGAAAATGGCGACAAAATATTTTCGTAAACGATAGAAGAGTAATAGAAATTATGTTTTTTTTAAATCATCATAACCATATGAAATCAACTGTAGCTGTCAATCAATTGTAAATGTTACACTAATCCGTATAAAGACAGAATTTCTAGTTAAATATAGCAGTTTGTACTTGTTCATGTATGGAAGCTTCTAATTGTTGCCTCCTTTAGGTCAATTCCATAAACTTCTGCAATATAATGAAAACATTGTCTAGTTTTTCCGCAGTTACTTCATCCCATACTTTGTACACAACCACAATGAGTTCATCAATACTTGACGGGGACTTTTTGTGTTGTAATGATTGAATGTAGTTAAAGAAATCCAAATCGAGTACTTTGAAATCGGGATTGTTTGATGGTTGACAATCCACCCATTTTCAGTACCAGCGCGAAGAACTTCCTCTTCATCTTTACTGCAATGTGGTATAGCATTATCTTGTTGGATTTTGATTGGTATAGTTCAACTACCATTTTTCCATTTTTCTTTTATCGCGGGAGTTAATATCTCTGTAATTCTTCGAATAAAGTAGACTTTTTGGGTAGTTTTTGCAATAATTAATCTTGAAGAAGTTGTGAAATAAAAATAACAATTGTTACAAAATTTTAACTGTTTACTACAAAAACATTTTTGACAAATTTAAAACTTTAGGTGACTGATAGAGTCACTTTTTCCATGCCTAATTTAAATAAATAAGTACTGATAAATTTAATTTAATTATTTCAATTATCCATTAAACAAACTAAAATCGGATACTTATTTTGAAACGCAAACTTGAATACAGGACAAACGTAGCAATGTGATATTCTACAATTGTCACATGTCTCGATATTTCTGTTGCACATAAAACATGGTATGTTAGTTGCATTAGAAGTCAATATCTGTTCAACTGTTTCAATAATCTACAGAAATGTTTAAATTTAAATATTTATAATTTGAAAATTTCATCTGTCTGAAATCTATGATTCAACCTCACGATGAGTTTTTTGAAGCGTGAAAAGAAATTAGGATGTAGCTAGCAGATAGTTAAGTAGCGTTCCCAGAGGGCCGGGTCATCTTCAATTCTCATCCGAGTCGGCAACAATGAGACAAGTGCGTATCAGGTTTATGAAATTAGTGCCGGTTAAATTGGCGCCAGGGTGTATTAATCAGATGGGACTTTATTATGAGATTCAGTTCATTTCCACCCCAGCCTCTCCATTCACTGTCGCTTCTGCCACCTCTTGCTACATGTTTTCCCTGTTGTCTGTTGCCGCTGCTCTACCATCATGCCCATATGTCAGAAATTGCGGGACGTGCTTTCAATTTTTTCAGGGTTAGTACACCCCTCGACCGGCCCACTATTACACGATTAGTAAGTGCTAGAATGTTTTATATTCTATTGCGATTAGGTCGGCACATTCGCCACGGGTGGCACCCTTCTATACTCCCAACATAATCAATCAACGCAAATATGTGCTATTTGTCAATGCGACATTCTTTACAAAATAAACCGGAATTAAGATTATTTAATTACCAAGTAGGGATTACAAATTATTTTGATCCTTTATACATTTACCACTAAATAATTGGTAACATTTGTGAAAAACTAATTAAGTAATGTACACAAATTTAAGCATATTTTATATTACATATGGATATCTTAAAACAATTACTTATTTGTATATTGACCGCATTTTTTTTGTTACCTAATTATATTAGTAAAGAAACATTTATTTTATTCATAAAAAATACAAATATATTTTCAAATAGCTATAATCCCCAAACTTACTAAATTCAATTTTTTTTCTATTTCTATTTACTGAATTTAATATAACATACTATTTTCTTTGTAATTATTAAAATAATTACAATTATTTTTCTTATTATTTTTCAATACAATAATTAACAATAATAATATTTATAATAAGTTAAAAATAATAATTATTACAAAATGTGTTACTCTTTTTAACCGAAATGTTTCTGCTATAGAATAAATAAATTCTTTGAAAATATTTGAGTGAAAATTAAAAAATAAAGTATATGAAATGTATTCAATAATTGCTAAAAATTTGATTTATATTGTTATACCAAATTTTGCAACAATATACGAATTTAATACAAGTATCTATTGTATATACTTTATTAGATTCTATATAGCTTGAATGACCAGGATTGTTATATAAAACAATATTATGTATTATAATATAAGTGGCATTTAACCTAAAACTAGACTTTATTATATGACTTCAAATGTAGTATTTAAAATTAATTGCAATGATATTCATCCTTTTGTGTATATAATATTTGAACAGAGTTTGTAACAGTTGATTTAATTGCTCGTGAATTAATTAGTATTATTATATTTATTTCAATTTTGTATATATAAATGTATTAATATAAATAATAGTACGCAACATTTGAGTACTTTGTGCGTTTTCAATCAGTCCGAAGTCATTATTAGTTTGAATAATTATAATTCAGCTAAAGCATATACTTTTTCTTTATATAGTCAAGTCTATAGTTTTATAGTTCTGGACTTCAAATAGTGCGGGATTTTTGAATAAAACATTGTTTTATAATCATCATTAATCAATTATATTCAAGATTATTGTATACAACTAATTAGCATGTAGTTATTATATTCTATATTGTCTATTTAAATATTCAATATTTGATTAGGCATTTACTTAAAGTTAAAATAAGCGTTTCATATAATATTTAAATCGTCGGAAAAAAGTTACTGTTTTGATTGTATAAGAATATTGAAAATATAGTAAATAAACATATATGACTATTACCATTGCTATGGTGATGATGCTGTTCCGTCGGAGAGCAGGGCATGTTGGATAGAATGGACGTAGCCGAACAATCCATTGGTCCCGTCGACAAATTCATCTAAAGCTTTACGTCTTCTCTTCAAATATATCAATTAAACCAGTCTTCCGTCGCTCGAGCACAGCCACTAAGTATTTTCAACTCTTCGAAATCAACACTTGACTTGTAATCATTGTCTTCCAAGCATCACCGTTTTCAAATCGTTGCTACGATTTCACGCCGCTCTTCTTCACTAAATCCAATATTATTTTCTTTCTTCGGTAAATTTATTTCAGCTCTAATTTTGATTTCGGATTAGAACTTGATTGGTGAGTGACTGTTTGTGTGTTGGCAATAAATTGGATTAATAAATTTGCGTTCTTTGCGGTATTCGATGTGTTCTGGTGGATGCACCGGGCGTAGCAGCACTGGCACAAGTGGCACTAGATTTGTAGGGTGTTATGAGAAATGAAACCAGTGTATTAAGCATCATCCAGGGGCGGGATCAGATCTCGCCACCCTGTGTTTAACTTCTAACCGATCGCGACTGCGCACACGCACACATACACACCTACCCTTAAACAGACGGATACAGACACAGCAAACGCACTCTTCACTCCCCCACCCTCGTTCAAACATCCATCCATGCTCCATCTCTTTCTTTCTCTATATAGTATACATGGAGCAAGAGCCAGTAGGTGGGGAGGCTTTATATAACGCTCTAGCATCAATTTAATTTATCATTCGAGTATCATTAAATTTTGCTCAATAAACGTTAAGGGCGTTAAAATGGTAGTATTTTTTGATAACTGTACTCAATTAAAGTTTTTTTGTTGTTGTAATTTTTACGTGCCAAGTATCGAATATTCATCATTATTAAAAATAAAAAGCGTCGATTATTTTTGTACCATCAGAAATCACATAATGTTTTATTATGTATTCATTTATATTGTAAATAAGATATTAACAAAGGCAAAAAGTAATTTAAAATTAATATATAATAGTATGTACAATACAAAACAAACGTGCGTTTTTTTTTCGATTTTTCACTCAAATACGTTGAGATCAGACTTGAAAATATATAGTCAATAAGTACATTTATGAAACCTTTATTATATTATTATGTACAATGTAAAGAAATCTATTAAAAAAAATTAAACAGAAAAAACATTAAAATTAAAACTTATATTATTAATATAAAACGTCAAGTGCTGTATTTATTTTTTATATATTTTTATACACTTCATGTCTAGATTATAATGTAAATCAATGTACTATCAAGAATCTATGAAAATTTAGAAACAAGCTGTTATTGTCAGTAATAATTAAAAAAAAATAAATATTTTTAATAATCATTCAAAGTTATTTACTTTGTTTATGTTTTTGAGTATTATATAAATATTATATTGATATTATTAAAGATATTTCACATCATTTTGTAATATAATATTTATTTGTTAGGTATTTTTATATTAACAAAATAATTGATATTGTAAAAAAAATCAACTCAGTTTAAAATAGAAGTATTGTTTAATGTTTGTAATTATTTTTATTACAGCAATTTCTCTAATACACACATAACAAAATAATAAACATTCGCACAAAATGTCTAAAGTTAATTTAGGTGAGTTTCCAGTCGATTGTGATACGTGGTTCTCGTTTTAACACTCTCTTCCTGAACAAAGTTGCTGTATAACGTATGTAATACTATACCTCAGTGTTTCTCAAACTTTTTGGTCCGCGACACTCTTTTGCACTTAAAAAATTTAAAGGAAACTGTCTGTCATCAATTTTTCTGCAAACCCCAAGTATTTTTCGCAACCCTCAGATTGAGAATCACTGCTATACCTAAATACCAATAAAAAATAAATACAGTCACACAATTCTATGTAAAGAAAATAAAATGTTTATTTAATGAACAAATGTTTTTTAAATAAACAGTAAACTTACAAAGTGCAAAACTCATACATTTAACATTTATTAATTTTTTTTTAAACGGTGTAAAATGAGGGATAGGTTATTTTCAACATTTTTATTTAAATCGTAGAAAAAGAAACCGTGTAAATCGAGTACCGTGTAAAACGAGGGTTAACAATATAAATATAGTCATACGTCCCTATGTAAAGAAAATAAAAAGTTTTTATCTATTGTCAATAGTCCTTTGTATCAGTTGACTTAAAACTTCGTTATCAGAGGTAATGTTAACCGAGTACGACTTTACATCAGCATAATTCTAATTAGATACAACTTAAAAAGTTAGTTATAAAAAAAAGTATGTATGTATAATGTAAAAAGTATTTGAAATTTAATTAATCGATTTGTTATTACAGCCATCAAGATTTTAATCCATCGATTATTTCCTTTCTAAAAGATATTACGTTGCATGAACATTAAACGATTACTCTTAGCTTCGTTATAGATTAAATTGATGAAATGCTAACAACTTTCCAATATTACAATCGGATTGCGTGGTTTAATAAAAAAATAAATAAAGCAGAAAGCGTATTGTCGTGGCAGCGGTTACGTAGTATTTCTCTACTTTTTTTTTGTCTTCTTCGGATCGGATCGTTACAAAGTCGGCTTCGCCGGGGATGCGAAATATAACAAAAGTTGCTATGGTTACGCGACGGCGATGACAAAACAAAAATGACACATAATGCGAGCCATCCCCGGTGACGGCGGTGGTGGGGTTTATGTGCACGTGAGGCGGGCGCCAATGGCAGCAAAGAGCATGACAGACCAATGGGATTATCCGTTGCGACGGTTCAAGGGGGTGGACCCACCACAAATCAAAGAGCGTGCACATTTTTCTAAAGCACTGGAAGAAGGTGGTACACCAAAGTATACACCCCCTCAAAAATACGGAAAACAATTGTTTTTCTATGGGATAGTAAGAAATAGTTCAAATATTAAAATTTGATATTTAAATAGTACACCTATTCCCTGATTTACACGGTATATAAAAGTAAATCGATTATTTTTAACATTTTTTTTATTAATGTAATTTATTTTAAACGGTGTAAAAGCGAAAACATGTAAATTAGGTACCGTGTAAAACGAGGGATAGGTTATTTTAAACATAAATCGAGTACCGTGTAAAACAAAGGATAGGTGTATTTACATTAACAAGTAGGTTTTCCTAACCATTGACTAAGAGATCCTTCAGATCTATATTAGTCATAAATCACCCGTCCAAGTAATTAATACATTGCTTAAATTTAGTATTGTATCAAGTGACTCTTACAACGGAAGTCTTATAGATTAGTCACAGTTCCTAGTTCCTAGAATGCGCATACGAAATCAATATTGCAACTAGAATTAAAAAATACATACGAGGGGTCTAACAAAAGTTCGCTAAGTTAATTCATTTGTTTCTGAAAAAACAAATGTTGTTAAAGTCTAACGACATTTCATGTCAAATTTTAAGAACATCTGTAAGAATGGATAGGAAAAAATGCAAGATTAGTGATGTAAGGTTGGTAGAAATTCCACCACCAACACGGAAAAAAATTGTTTTGTCATTGTCTACGGACTTCGACGTCAACTCAAGCTTATGCAAATTTTCCAGGAATGCCAAAATGAATATGGAGTGAATGTATCATCCCTTGTGTCGATTTCTATGTGGTGTCAAAAATGTCAGACCGAACATTTTTCTATGGAGGATGAATCTCGCGAAGGTTGCCCAAAATCTTCGACCAATCTTCGACACTGGTGAAGGCAAAAATTGACGAAGATCCAAGAGTGACACAGAAAATGGTAGTTGATGAACTAGGCTTGAATACCATGGCTTTGTCGCAAATATGAAATCATCACTTGGGCTACACGAATAAATCCGCTCGATGGGTTCTACGATTTCTAAATGACGACCAAATAAAGGCACGTGTTTGTTTTGCCGAATATTTCTTGGAAAATTTAGAAAATGGAGATTCTAGCGCTTTTAGTAAAATCGGAACTGGTGGACAGCAGTCCACGGTATGGAGCACAAAAGGTGCAAATTCCTCCAGTTAAAGCAAGACAACAAAAATCGAAACTAGTCTGAGAGTAACTGCTAAGTAGAATACAGAAACTTGCTTACCACAAGTTTTCAAAAATTTGTTGGGAAACCAGAAAAAAGGGGACTTTGTCGCTACTTTTTACATCACGATCATGCGCACTCACACTACTGTAATAACCAATAACTTTCTTGCATCAATGAAATTTGCTCAGCATCTTATTCTACTGACCTAGCGCCTTATGATTTCTGGCTATTTCTAAAAATAAAAAAAATTGAAGTAAGAGTCTTCAGATCCAATAATAGATAAAATAAAATAAAAGTTGAAAAGCTCCAAAAAAAGATGATTTTGAGGAATGTTTTGTCAGCTGGCTCTACTGACTTAAGAAATGTATTGAAATAAATGGAAATTATGTAGAGAAATTACAAAAGGATGAAAATTAAAAATGTTAAGTATTATCAACTTTAATGCGCCCATGCCTTTTGCACGTTTTTTTTATTCAAAAGTTTATTAACAAATCATAGATTAAGCGTTTTATAATCATTAAATCGATTGGATTATGTAACATATCTGCATATCGCGTTGAAGTATGCGTTATTTTCAATGTTTCTTAGGAAATAATATTAAAAAATACTAATAAAATCAATAATAATTAACGTATATTAAAATAATCAGATAATAATGATATTTATTTCAGGCGATTTGCAATAGTGATTATATGTACTTCATCACAAATATGTAAGAATTAATACAACCAACTTGCTTAAGAAATTGGGTATGTATTTATTTTTAAATATAATTATTTAATTAATTTGTAACTTCATAAAAAATATTTACGTAGAACGATTTGTTATAGTAACAGGTCTTAAAACTAGACAGAATATATTTTTATTTATCATTGTATAATAATTATATAGTTTTGGAGTAAATGGAATTATATTCTAGTATAACTAAGATAATTTTCTAAAATAATATGTATGTAACATACGATGATTTAGAAAAAAAACTTTTGTAAAAAAAGTACTATTTTTATTAACGTGCGTATGGGAATTATTTTGTTAATTTTGGATAAAACGTCCTATAGTAAACAATTTGATAGATTAAAATTCGATTGTATTAGAGTAAATACTTTAATAACGCAGTATAAAATTTGCGACTGCTCTCATATAACTCGGTTCTCTTATGTCATGCTTTCCATACAATATAACTTAATTAGCTTAAAAACTATTGTAGGAAGAGTCATTGACATCTAAAGATTAGATGTAAAGGAATTGATGACATTCATTGATACATCTACCTCCAAAAATATGATAAAGAATGAATTGAAAATTTCAATTTGATTGACTTAAGAAGACGACTTGATTTAGCCAAAGTTTTAGAATTCGCTTTCTATCAAACGCGGTACGAATTAATCTCATTTGTACTCATAACGCGGCTTTCATATTAATCGCTTTATGTGTTGACTGTAATAGATATACCTATTGAATATATTAAAAACTACTGATATTAATTAAAAAGGGTAAATCTATATTAATCCTAATGTAATGTTTCATGGCAGTTGGAAAGGAGTAACAAATTAAAAGATACATAATTTTCTTTAAAACAGGATTTATATGTAATGCATTTGGCTTGTGGCCAAACCTGCAGCTAATTGTTTTATAGAGCCCACTTAAATCTCTTTCGTACAAATTGCTATAAGGTGTGTCATGTAACTTTAATGCTACATCTAATTGAAAAAAAAGAAGTTTATATAAGAGTATAGTTGCGAGTGCTTTATATTATTTGAACGCGAGGAACTAAGACTATTAGCGCGCGTGTATATATGTACATGTCTATATTTTTTTCTGTTTCGGTCAGGATTTATTGCTTATCGATTTTGTAAAGGGTTCATGTATAAATTTGGTGGCGGCGTTGGAATGCGATTTTAACTAAAACCCTTTGAAATTTGAAGGGGTGGAGTGTGAGGGTCGGGCCGCAGTTGGAGAGAGCGAGAGTTGTGGAGATTGGATGTGTACGAGAGGGAGAGATGACGATTGGGAAAGAGAGATAGAGCTGCGGCATTTGAACCCCAACGCTCTGGTGGCTCCTCGCACTATTGATCAGAGCCCGGGTTTGGAGTCGCCGCGTCACGACATCTCCGCTCTGGTTAAAATGGCTCCTCTTTCCTGCCAACCCCTTCCAAACCACCCCCACATCCGCCTCGCATATCCCCAAATACAGAACACCCAAAATATTTTCATTCGTCCAGAAAATGTACACTCTATTTTACTATGGATCCAACAAAAACGTACTTTACAGTTCATTATGGAAAAATTAATCTAATATTTAATTGAAATTTACTTAAAAGTGTTTATTTTAATATAATTGTGCTTATTCAAATTATAAATTTATACTTTATGAATTTATACTTTTTAAACAATAATATACTTTAGTTTCATTATCGAAGAATTTTGATAACTTATTTTGAATCTATTATTCGATTAAAATAAAAGAAATAATAAATTTGAATATTCAAATAAGTAAATATTTAAACAAAATAAGAAATGTTAGTGATTGTAATGGTAATGACGGTAATTCTTTCGATAAATACTTCATTAGAAAATCATCAATTTCCATTCTGCTACTAATTTATTAATTTATATAGAAAATAATCATTTAGAAATGAGATACGTATTATTGTTATATTTTTATATAATAATATTTCTTTTAAAAATGTTTTCATATAGTTGGGATACGTCTTTTCGTCAGAAAAATACAATACAATGCAAATACTTCTGGTTCAAAAATAATGGTCATCTGTCTTTTTACCAATATATGTTTGTGCATTGTAAATAAAAATATTGTTAATTTATTAATATATAAATATTATATTTTTATTATTAAATAAGGGATATAATTGTATTTAAAATTCAATTTAAACTGTTGTATTAACACTTACGAAGTAGTTCCGTTCCAAAGGGTTGTTCGTAAGTCGGGGGAATTTAAAAAAAAAATCAAAATATTCTTATCTTACCACACTTTATAGTAGTTTTTACTTTTATATATGTTAAATTCCGTATAACTGACTGTATACATTTGAAAAAATAGATTAAAATAAACAAAATATTTACTTACAAATTATTTTCAATGTAGACATCACAATTATTTAATAAAAACGACAAAAGAAACAATAGTTCGTAAGTCGGGGGATACCTATAATTATTTTGAAATCTTCTGAATGAAATCAACAAGTAAGCTTGGTTAAGGCGTATTAATGTGCAATGCTTCAATATTTCTAAAGTGAAGTCGACACAATGGGATTGGTAGGAACAAGTGATTGATATAATCGAGTCGGTAATTAAAAGCAGCAGCGGGACGCGCCGGAAATTATTCGGATGGTAATAAATTTATTATTAACGGGAATTTGAATTGTCAAGTAGGATGCGGCAAAGCGGACGAAACAGGACGAAAGCGCGCCGAATCACTGAACCGAACATTTCCCATTATATATTGTACAGTTGCTCCTGTTATTGTTACATCGAATTACACTCGGACGTGTAACTGATATCATGTGCAAACACACCTATCCTCACATATACGTACATTTGCAGTCCTCCCGTTGCGATATATGAGTAATTGCGTAATTGTGAAACAAAACGAAATGGGCGCACTCACGTACCCAGGCGAATTAAAGCGACGACAAAGAAATAAAAAGAGGATTACGTAACAACGGCAACCAAAAAAAAAAGAATGAATAAATAAATAAGCGTAAAAAAAATATGAGCAGCAATCCGGGACTGCCCTAATAAAACATGGAGTGTGTCCGTCTGGATGTTGTGTAATTGCATTAGTTTGCCTTCATATCCAACGAATAATATTAATGTAATAGAATCGTCCCTTCGATACAGTTTTTATTCAAATTTGCAACCACCCAATTTGATGCTAAACCATTCGGAAGTTATGGGATATGTTCTAATGCTCGATTACATAGGATAATTCATAATTATAACAATATGGTGTATTTAGATTCGTCTGCAAATATACATTTTTTGCAATAAGTATTGTTATTATTTTAACCTACGATAAGTATATATTATATTTCTCTTGCATTCATTTTCGTAATTGGCTGCAGGTTTTAACTCTAATTTTACTTATTTGTTTGTTACAATTTATATAAAGTTGGTTTAATATATTTTATTATATAATTATAAATTAATAATAAATGTTTCTCAAGTATAGTATTTTCATACATATTCTTAGTAAGAAGTAAATTTTCTATAAAAAACAAACCTTGTATTAGATACTTTACAAAAAATGTTAAAAAATCTATTTTAAAACTGATTTAAACGTATTACATAGATTGTAAATGTAATAATATCAGATTATCAATGTGTATTTGATATGAGTTTTGTATTCCGGGAAAACATCGAAATCCAAGCAAATTATAGAAAAAGTTAAAGAAAATATGTAGCTTATGTCTTTAGGTAAAGTGCTAGATGCACAATAATTTTATATGTTGTTTTGTGCAGAAAATATATACTGTGGAACCTCGCTTAATGAGCACCTCGCAATAACGAGCATTTCGCTTAACGAGCAAAATGAATTGTAAGAAAAATGACTCGCTTAACAAGCGACGTTTCGCATAACGAGAAGAAAAGTCCAGATTGCGCGCCTGTTACATCATTTTTAAAACTTGTATACACATATTATGTGTATTTTTGAATATGTTTCACTATACGAGTATTTCACAATACGAGTAAAAATCCGGAAATTTCGAGCAAGGGTCTACATAAAAGTTATAAATAATTAATATTTATAAACAATGAATGGTAATGACTATAATAGTAAAAATATGTATACTTAGTTTTTTACATAGTAAAAACATGTTTCATTAAGATTTTACTAATGCAAATAGTATGATGAGAAACATAATACAACAATAACATATGATATTATGTAATAATATATATTTTCTCAAAATTGTCTCACGAATTGTCTTATAGCTCAAAAAGTATAATACTCTTAACTCCCATAAACAGTCAGCGCTTAGTTAATAATTTGTAGATAAATTTGCTAAGAGATGAATGAACAATTTTGAACTGTTAGACCAATTTTTAACGTGCGTTTAAAGTGTATACGGTAAGTGAGCAGTAACTACATATATACTAATTAGGAAAACTTGGTAACAATTCAATCAAATATACATATTTGACTTGTAGCGATGAGGGAGAGAGAGAACAGTAAAGAAGTAAAATCAATTAACGCGGAGGTGGATTTGATTGCGTTAGCTTCGAGGCGTGGAGCCACCCTTAGCTTAGGTTCGGCAGTCGATGGTTCTGACAAGGCAGTGGAGACAATAGAAGGCGAATCTTTCAATTGTTCGAACGCCCGACGTTCACCAAACCTACAACTTATTTTATTAAGTTCGCTTTGCTTTTTTTCTGTTGTTTCGCTTTGTTTGCTTGTTCTGTTTTGTTCGGAGGTCGGGGAAGTGCTCCCGGTATTCCCGCCGCTGCCCCATAGCCCCATAGTCGGGTTGAAGGGTCGATCCGAGGAAATGTGCCTGCACGTGCCACACGCTGAAATGTACCGAGTCAAACCGACCGAGTTAAAATAGACAATGCTCGTCAATAGGAGGCACGTCAAATGCAGCGGTGCCGCCGAGCCCCATCGAACCCCCACCTGGTGCACCACTAACGGACGGCATTCGAATTCAGAATATGTGTATGGGTGTGTGTATGTACATTATGTTAGTATGTGTGTGTTGATGGGCCAGGACCGAAAGGACGCACACCGTCGTAGTCTGTCCCACTTTATGCGCACTTTGCGGAGAGAGGGACAAGGACGATTTCGTCCTCCTGACGCCGGCACTGCACGCCGTTGTTCGGGCGAGCGTTTTATTACATAAAGGGCGGTCTTCTATCTGTTGACACAAAGTCTATGGGCGCATAAAGCCCGCTTCGATTATTTTCTGTTTTGATGGGATTGTCAAGTGCAGGAGACGGGACGACCGCCCACTGAATAACGAATGAATTTATTCGAGTAAATACAGTCGCACCCACCTCGCTCCTCTCACTCCTTTACAAAAAGGTAGAGCATATTTATACACAGAATAGTAAACAATACTTGCAACGCAAATGTTCAAATGAATTAAACCTTTAGAATTCATCAGACATTAAGACAATACAACTTATACTGTTAGATATATTTCATTATGGAATATCTTAAATGCATATTTTACAATTAACTCGTTGAAGCGCCAGAAATTCCTAGAATTTCAAGTGAAGCCAGACAAAAAAATGTATTTGTACAATAAACATCGATATGCATAAAAACATCTATGTAAGTTTTTAATAAATTTGGTTATTAGAAGTTGACTATCCTGGATATTTTCCAGAAAATTAAAAAGGTGGTACCACCGCTCCTCAAAGAATTAAATCAAATAAATTGCTTATCAATCATGATTTACATATAAATATTAGTAATATAAAACACCAAATTAAGAACTACACTACTTATTACAATTTTCATAATTGAATAACAAATGGATTTTTTTAAGAAAATATAATATAAATAATAATTACAATATGTTAAGTAAATCTTTATATATATTTTATATATTTACAATGAATTTTAATTAAACGATAAATTAACGCATAAAAAGGATATTTAAAAAAAAGTTTAATATTACGAACATTAATTTCTATTTATTGCAAGAACCATAAAATCATAAGCATAATTACAAAAAAAAATGAAAATGAATCGTTGCTACTTTCGACTACGCTTCTTCTTAGTTATTTGATGGTTTTGAAATAAAAAAGTATGTTGAAATATAAATCTTTGTATTAATAATAATGTCTACATACACAAAGACTAAAAATTTATTGAAGATTTTATAAAAGATAATACAAATTAAATAATAATACAACATTGCATATATTAATGTTACGGTAAAAGTATAAAATCGGTAAATATATACATTTACCAGATATATGTCAAGAAAGTGATAAAATTAAATTGTAGCTATTATTTTTTTGTATCAATATAATAAAAAGATAGAAATTGAAATGGTGGATGTGAATCTAGAAAGTATCAGAAAAGTTGACGGATTGATATTAATATCTCTTTAGGGGTGGTGGCGCGTTCGAGGGTTTGTTTTGTAGGCAATATCATAATAACAATATTGTAATTTGGCAGAGTAATCCGACGGATTAAATGGGCGCCCATCAAAATGCACATAGAGATGAGGGGGTGTAGATGGTGAGGGCATTAAGCGGCGCGACAATGGCGCGCAATCTATCACCACTCCACTTCCGCGCTCGCACCCTCCTCACGCCGAAACTTCCAACTGCTTCCACCCAACACCAACACCACCACCTCCGCTGCCGCCTCCATAGCAGACACGTACTATATAGTAGTATATATTACAGCAGTAGTAGTATGTGGCATATAACTGAGAACTAATCAAGGGTAGTGCATGTTTGTGTTAGCTGACCCCCCAAGCACTAGCCATCACATATTCAAATCGCCACGCTTTTATATCATCAAGCCAACTTTCATCGTAAATTTACATAACGACCGGCCACCACACACTCACATATTTAAATCCAAATCATTGCTTTTATTGAGCACGTACGTATCTGCATACGGGGTGAAGATGAATGATTGATAGAGAGATAGAGAGGAGGCGATAAATAATAAAAAAAGGTGGACCAAACCCTTGGTCCCAATTTTGTGACGGTAAATCAAATTTCAGTAATCAACGTGCGTTTTCAGGAGGCTCCTCTCCTAAAATCAATCAATTGTGCGTGTGCAGGTCGAGACTTCGAGAATTCGATGGTAATACTACAATGTGTATCGGGCCAACGTTATTGGAGCGGAAAGGCCCTAAAAGCAATCCGTGTCTTCTTAAGTGCTCGATGAATTGCCTCGCGTCACCCCCGCATCCACGCACACAGATACACACTGAAACGCACGCAACGCACGACGAAAGCAATCACTACAAATCACCTCGACTCAAGTGCCACACGCGAAACTCACCCCCACAAATCCTCATTCAATCATATTATCTTTTTTTGATGCGGGAATTATTCTAATCCAACATTTCATTGAATTACAATCGAAAGAATAGGAATGATTTAGAGCATTTTGTATGCTTCACATTGAAACACTAAGCAAACAAATATTTATAGTATATATATAGTAAAAGTGCAGCTATTCAGATCTTTATTATTATAGATATTTGTTTGCGTATAATATTTTTCAAATATTTAGTTTATATTTTTGTTTGTCAATCTGACAACTCAAAAAAATTCATAAACAGATAATAATATTAAGCAAGTACGATTTTTGTTTACTCATACTTACTCTGTGTTCATATGAACGTACATTTTACCGTTGGATTTCGGTATGATAAACTGACAATTAGGACGTGTAACGTAATTACTTGTACTTTGTATATCTATTTATTATATTAAATTATTATGTAGCAATTAAATTTGTTGATGAAAGCTATATGAAACCATTAAATCTATTTGGTAGATGTACAAAATCAGGATCCAAGTCGAAAGGTGTCTGTTTGGTGGTGTGCTGTGCTTGGCAGCAGCGAGCCAATTTATTTTCAATGCGATGCCAGTGGTGTTCTGGAAACGGGCGCCGACCGGGTGAATAATGAGCGGAGGGAGTCGAGAATTGGATGTGATGGTAATGGGTGAAAATCTCTTTAGAGGCGCTGATTCAATTCCGACTGATTTTATTTGACCCGGTAATTCGATCAAGTCCCCGGCACTCGTGTTTCAGCCTTTCGTCTTTTCCACTCTTCCCGTCCTCCCGCAATACACCAGCACTCAAACTCCAAATACATTTGAAGCAAACCACTCAGCAAACGCACAAAGACGCTTACCATCATCAACGTATATTTCCATTCATTTCATTCATATTCTACATTTCTTTTCATCATCTATTTGAAAAAGAAAACCTTTCTTCTTTTACCTTATTTTAGATCAAAATTTAATTTCCTCTCGTCTCTGTATGAGACTACATGTGCAGTTATATAAAATAGTAATAGGAATATTTTCTATTACAATTATCTTGAATATATTTACCTGAACAATGTATATATTGTACAGTGGTAAACAAAGTCACATAAAGTAAATAAGTAAATTTAGAGCTTTTTTAGGCTTCGAGCCTTATATCAGTTAATGAAGGAAGCGATAAACAAAGTCTTACAACACTTTGAAATCTACTTTATTTGATAATTTCGAATAAAAGACTATTAAAAAACACCACCAAACAATGAAATTTCATTTAATAGTTTAAAAATTATTTGTAAAATATACTTAAATATCTGTAAGCCAGAAAAGAGTTTTTGCTTATTTATTAGATATTGAATTGATGTATCAAACAAGTCAAAAACAATTTTATATTTGTAAATATTATTATGTATACAATTTGTTTGTCGAAATAAAAAAAGTATATGGTTGTACGTTGAGCTTCTCTGGGATGGATGAAATAAATTACGTAACATAAAGTAAGTAAGGATTCGCAATAGCGGCGCGCCTGCAACAGATATGTGGGCAACCGACGTCAGCGCCGACGACCCTAGCAATCAAAGTAATGTCGAAACCATGTCGCTTGCCCAACTCCGTTAAATACCCCGCAGAGACGACGATCCGAGACATTTGCACGCATTCATTACGAAGATTATCATTATTTGATATATAGCGAAGAGTAATTCACACCCTTAAACGCATCATAATTTGTATTATCGAAGTACAAATACGTCTTTGGTAATGTGTATTGAATAATATTTGATACCCGTTGTTAGTAAGTCAATAAGTGTATCTTTTAGTTTCACATTAAATTTTAAAGATCAGTAAGGACTGTTTGTCAAGTCCATGACAGTAATATTATAGTAGTAATTATTTATATTTTTTACTATCTATTCCCTACGATGGCATTGGTATTAAAGTTTTTGTTTATGTGATTATTAAGTAAATTTAAGATAGCGGTTGACATTAATTAGATAATCTTTCCCGGTGGATAGTTACCATTATGATGATTTTTGATTTTTAATTTGTTGGTTGGCTGTCGTCTTGTAGGTTATCTTCAGTAGTATATTGTTGGTCTGCGATTCCACTATTTCTTTTGACTGTGAATCTGCTGCTATCCTTAACACTGTCATTGTCCATCAACTTGGTTGAAGGTCCATATGCTGAACTTCATTCATTTGACTGTACATCTGTGATGAACGATGGCTCTATTGCTGCAAGCACCGAATGTACTTCGCACATTTCAAATATATAGAATGTAAGGTAAGTACTCAAGTTGTACATAATTGATAACATTTTAACATGTAGTTTTATTATATACAATATCGGACAAAAAATAAAAACAGGCGTTGGTAAATACAAAATTCTGAAAATCCGTCTATATAGGTTTAATTTATTCAAAAATCAAAATAAAATATCATTTTTGTTAAGGAGATCAAAAATTGAAAACAAAATCACATTTACAGGCGACAATAGAATAAGAACACTTAAAAAATTATATAAAATTCTAGTAAATATTAGGTAAAAATGCTTGTTTTATTAATATTTCGTTGAATATCCATTGTTTTTCAACAAAGCTTGGCACCTTTTTGGCATTGAGTTGGTATGGAATACCAGGCTTTCTGAATATTTTGCCATAATTTTTGTTAGATCCAAACGCTTCCAAACTTTTCGAGAACGTTAATGTACGGATAATTGAAAAAACACGGTTAAGACATACATCGTTTTTATTTGTTTAATATCATTTTCATAGGTAATCTGTAATTTTTGTGTGCTTTCCTTGTAAAATTATTTACAAATGGCAGATTTGCAAAGACAATTTTATTGTTTAGCTTATAAATAAAAATAAACACTAAGACGGCTGTGACCATGGTTTACCCGAACCACGGTAAATTTAGACCCGAATAATCGGATTTTTGTGATACAGGCGAAAGTAGAAATATTATTCTTCTGTTATGTAACATAACATTAGTAGTGTCATCTATATGAAAATTATGAAATCAGTTTTTGACGCGCATTATTTTTACTAGTACATATTGTATTAGTATATTATAATATGATATATATTTATAAGTCTATTGATCTTCAATATGATATTTTGTAATAAAATATTTTTTAATCCAATACATGTATGATAGGCAACTTATTATACTCTTCCAGTTCAGGATTACTGTCAACTTGTTAAGAAACTGTACAGAAGATAGCGCTTCTTGTACTATATTTAACATTTAAATAGAATCACTTCAAATAAATTTATTGTTTATAATATTATTTTCGTTTAGGTATACATCTAGAAACTATAGTATTTAGATTTATACCCAAACCGATAAAACCCAATTAATAAAGATTTGTTTAAACATGAACTATTTATATTTAGTATCAAATTATTTTCATTGAATTACTAAATTTTAATTGAGTTACATTGCAAATAATCGTTAAAGCTGAACTAATAACATTTTAATATCATAAAATTCTAATCTTTAC
Organism: Nicrophorus vespilloides; assembly: GCF_001412225.1. NCBI lineage: Eukaryota > Metazoa > Arthropoda > Insecta > Coleoptera > Silphidae > Nicrophorus > Nicrophorus vespilloides. The sequence continues at coordinate 56,633 of NW_017099076.1, forward strand.
ACATTAAACATATAATTTACTATTTATTAAATATCACATATACAATTATGTTGTGTAGTCTTAATGATAAATAAGTTAAAATTGATCAGAATTTGCTTAAATAAGATTTAAATACTGTTTTCAATTAATATAATTCATGAATGCTTGTCAAAAATAGAGTTATCAAAATAAAACTGTAAAGTAACTTTCAAATATACTTGAAATATGATCAAAAAAGATACTTGACTGAATACAAATTGCAATTTTGATGTATACAAAAATAATCTGGTAACATGGCATTCGTTAAAAAGTACGATAATTGATGAAACGTTCATATGGTTGTTTAATAATTATGAAAGTTAAGTCTTATAAAGAAGACAGGAGATTGTCTTCCTTACAAGAAATTTGAAAATGTATTCACGTACGTATTACGAATCAAGGAAATAAACGTTAAATGCGGATGTTTAATGAAGGTGATGTTAGATATTTTTGTGATATCTGATTCCTATAATTAGTGGGAAGATGCTAGTAATATGAGTGTATAGGATAAGTATACGTAATAGTGAAGGTGAAATCAAAATAAACGATATCCTCCAATACTGTTGTTGTTGATGTTATTAGAGTGTGCTTATAATTACACGTTTAGATCATAGCCATGTGACGGAGCATCAAGCACTCATAGGTAGTACAAACAATTCCGTTTTTCACCGACCACAGACAATCATCATCGCCACCAAAGTGGCAAGGACATTACGCGTAATAATTGCACGTCTCGTTTTATTTTTTTCTCCATCGATTATTCGTTTCCTTACCTATTAGGAGGATCACCATCACGCGATGATGATTATTATGATGATGCATCGCCAAATTGCAAAGCAATACAACAACAGATGATTGAATCGATTGGGAAATACATGTTCACTTTGTCTCATCTATTTACAGCGTAGGATAGGAGATCCTTGAAAGTAAAGTTAAAACCAAAAATGACCGCGTATAATTAATACCTGGAAATCAAAGTGAACACTTGATCTATGATCTCTTTTGACCATAGTTGACCTGCACACTAACTTCTTTGTAATCGCATTTAATGATCGCAAACTCGTTTCTAATTATGACTGAACGGTTGGAATTGATTTTCAGGAAAACATTGCTGATTGTTGTTAAATAATATAGTTATTAGCGGAGGTGCATGTAATGATAATGTTGGATGCATGAAGTGCAAGAGAGAGTGATATAGAGAAAGAGTGAGTTAGTGAGAGAGGGAGGAGTTCTGCAGTCATCAATCTCCTCTCCTCTCTCTACGTGTGTTTGTTGTTCCCAGCTGATGGGACCTTGACATCCGTCAGTTTCAGCCAAGTTTTACGATCACGTTTCGTTTCAATGCCGGTTATTGAATCCTCACCAGTAATTAAATATTACCTTTGGCCGTATACGTACACTCGCACACGCATACACACCTATTCTGGAACTCGTTTTCCTGCTTCAGCTTTCCCATCTTTACAGTTTCTTCACAAACTCAGCATTCAAATAAACACTACATACAGAAAAAAATCTATACTCACTTGCACTACTCTTTACATATATAGATTGTAACATATGTCATAAGAATATACATTCAAATGCAATATCATTAGATAAAGTTTATTGAAACACACCAATTTAGTAAAACAATTAAATTAAATTTACATAAATTTATATGGGTATTGGCATTTTAAGTATGTAACTAGTTATAAAGTGGGATGTTCATTTATTATCGTTTATAACAATCAATCTCAAGTGTATGTAAATTTTTATGAATTTATGTACATCTGGAAATAAAATGATGTAAACAACCTCAATGATTTAAATACAAAATAACTGTAGTTATTATATAGGTAAAATTGTAATTAATTATGCATATATTCAATACATACTCAGTATAATTAAAAGATATGCACTTTTTATCATTTATAAATAAAGGTTTTGTATGACTGAAAATTTTCTTTACAAATGTATTTTTTTTTTAATTTCTGATTAATCCTTTAATTAGTTTTTGTATTTTATTTGAATATGATCAAATAATTATTTTACTTTGCTGAATGTATTTTCACAATATAAATAAAAAGGTTGAAAGATATTATTTTTTTAGGTTAAAATGAATTTCTAAATTGTAGATCAGTACTTTTGGTATAACATTTCTCATTTTCTACATAAACCAGTCGCGTACGTTTCTAATGTTGAAACCGATTTGTATAATTATGCATTAAGTGCTCATTTTTTTGCTTCTGCTCCATCCTCTCTTCCTCCACCTCTGCTTCTGGTGTCGGCTACTGTTAGTTGACACGCATACATTATTGGAACATAAACGCGGTAATATTAATCGGAAAATAATTGCAGGACCGTTAAAATTATGCTTTAATAATATATTCTTCGGGTCTAATTCCAGTGCAATTCAACTCGATACCTACCCGTAAATTAATAGACTACATTTTCATCGGTTCCTGGCCTAATGCAATCATTGATATATCATCCATCGCTCTGCCAGATGTTCTCCTGGGATATCCGAACTTTAAGTTTCGAGTAAACAAACTACTTAAATTAATTATAATTTAATTCAACTATGTTTCATAGATTTCTATTGGCTATGATCCTGATTGGATTTTTTTTTAAATATATAATATAATGACCATAGACTTGCAACAAACAATAATTTACGTCAAGGACAGTTTTTCCCATCGCAAATTGCATTATATAAGTCATAATGATATTTATTAAACGGCGATTGATTGACCGTTCGAGAGATTGGACTCTTACAGTGATTGAAGCGCGCCAGAATCAATCAGTGCACGTCATAACCGAGTGCTAGTATTAAACAGTAGTTGAACAAGAAAAAAATAAATTGAAAACGTAGAACTATAATGTAATATGAAGGTAATATTATTTTAGATACAGTTGAAATGGGGGTTGTTAATAATAAGATGTTTGTTTTAGAATCAATCCAGCAGTTTTCATTTTTATTTTTCATCATACTTCTTACAATAAAACACCCTCTAAATATGCACCATTCACAATAAACCATATATAAGCTCTTTCTCTCCCTCACTCGCGCTTTTCCTGTCTTTCTATATCTCTTTTTCTCGCTCGCAAATCATCTTGACTTTGCAGTTAAGATCTCTTCCAGATTCTCACTCTCGCTCCACGTACACTGAGGATCTCTAGATTATCAATAATACAAATAACTAATAATTCCCTACGATAAAATATCTCTAAATGCTAAACGACAATCATGGTTTCATCACAGATGAAAAGAAAGATAAAACAACACAATATATATTTATATATAAAAAAGCTATAAAATTAACTTAACTCGCACGATATTTTAGATTTACGTTACACACATATATATATTTATTTATAAAATGTCCATAAACGGAAAATAATAATCACTAATATTTAATAATAAACAAACAAAAAACAAAGAGAATTTGCCTAAATATATTTTATATAATATGGCGACTTTTATCATTTCCTCTAAATTAAATCGTACGACACAAAAGATCATCACATTGTGTACGTTGACTTTAAGTAAATTTAAGTAATTTAAAAATTGCAAGTAACAAAAGGATGACACTTAATATTTGTGTAATTAAATAATACTATGAAAAAAAAAATGTATAAGTAAAATCCCATATCTGCGATTTACGGTTGCATTTGTAGAATGTGTATATGTGAACTTCATGTTACTTATTCAAACGAAATTGACAATTATGTATATATTTGTATATGCGGAGATTACAATAAGAAACACTTATATCTAATACGAATCACAAGTCTTAAACCTCTAGCATCTAGATTTTATTATTTGCTAATAAAATGAAAACCAGTACGCGAAAAAAATAGAACATTTATCATATCGTAATTTTCTTGAATACAATTAAAAATTAACTTTAATAATAAAAGTAAAATCACAAAGCGTGCTGTATCCAAAATACGTAATATCCATAATTATTACGTCGCCTGCTGCTTCCGGTTTCGTGCTCACAAGTAGAGTGCGCCGCGCTTCAAGTTCTGTCCTATGTACTTGGTGTGCTTTTTATAGGTGGGTTGAGGCACCTTCTTCTTATCTAAAGAGATGTCTGGGTATTCCCGCATCTCCCACACCAGGTTTGTTAAACTTCTCGGCCTTGAAAGTTTCCTGGAACGTTTCTCCGGTTGCTTCGCTCCAGCACCGGAATCTCCGGAACCGCGACCACCGGAATTACTCGAGTCCAAAGTTCCATCCAATTCCATGGCTTGCTGAAGATTGTTCAACGATTTGTAGCGTATATTGAAGATTGGCGATCCGGATTTCGGTGGAGTCTCTTTCATGGGGGATGCGCTTTTTTGACGAAATAACCGGTTCCGCTGGGAGTGACCGTTTTTAACGTACAGTTTCGGCAATCCGGGTGGCGTTTTCTCGGATGCAGCCTTCCGGTTTCGCTTTTCGGCCTGGTTTTTCTTCGTCGGTATGGTTTCTATGGGCGGCGGTTCGGGTTTTGGATCGATTTGCGGATCTGAGAACGGAGATCGAATGTTTTTTGGTAGAGGCGCGAAACCGCGAACGTAATCGTAGATCTGATCGATCTCCTCGTAGTCTTTAGAGTTCGGTAGTCGGTTTTCGTCCTTGCGATGATGGTGCTTGGGACGTTGGTTCGCGGAATCGGAGGAGGCGCTGCGTCGCAGCAGAAAGTTTTTCGGTTCTGTAGGGGACTTCTTGTCTAATTTACCGTCGAGCACTTGGATGCGATCGGCAACGTCTTGCACGAGACGAGAGGACTTGTCGAGGAGCCTCGAAAATTCTGGAAGCGATCGAAGATGATCGTCGTTCCGAGTGCGAAGGAGCTTCAAGGGGGCTGCTAATGGTAACGCTGTTAGACTTTGTACATCTTTCTGGAGAGGCAAAGCGAACACGTGTTCCTCTTCAAATATGGAGAGTAATCTAAGTTCTGGCACAAAATGACTTGGGCTTTTCAAGCCTCTGGGGGCCGTACCGTGGACTAATCGTACGGTTAACGGCATCCGCTTACTTAAGAGATTCTTTGCAGTGTGGACGCCGCTGATGTTATCTTCTCTGGCTAGTGCAGAGAATTTCCCTCGTTGCTCCAATCCTAGCAGGATAACGTCGCCCTTGGCATCCAGGCATTTCAGATAGCGGCCTTTCGAGCCGCTCAAGCTGCATTCACCGGAAGGCACTAGGATCTCGCCGGCCGCAATTGTTCTGGCTCCTTCCGGTATGACCGCATCACCCTCGCACCTCACCTGCACACCTCTAATTGTCTCCCGAACTAAGCACCCTTCCTCTGGTCTCCGCCTGCTCAGTTCGGCCACACTTTCGATGCACCTGACCGCTCTTCCTTCCTCGCTGAGAAGCTCGAAGTAACCTGGATAAGTGTCTGGGATGGCTAGACGAGGTCCAACACACACAAGACGTCGACCCTCCTTAATTTTCACCGCTTGCGCGACGATCTTTTGCCGGTTACCGGCGGATACTAGGAGGGCTGTCGATTGAAGACCTGGACTCGGAAGGGTCGGAACTCCTAGTCCTCCGTACTGGCCTTTGATAATCTTTACTACGGCCGGAAGACGATGCTTCGCGACGAATTCGCGCAAGTAGTTCCCTTCATCGGCCCAACGGGCCGCCGCCACAGTTATCTGACCGTCCGTCGCTGCCATTGTCTGATCGATCAATCTACGTCCATATCTGCAAAGAACAAGAAAATAGAATTAATTTGATAATAGATTCGAAATAAATTTGGATTAATTCAGCAGGGCACAGCGTATTAAGTTGTGGGAATATATGTATGGGATATATAAGTCAGAATCTCGTTTGCGTTTGATTTATGGCGTGGAGCAAAGTTTATTATAGTTCATAAGCAAGTGTTCAGACCATCGGCCCCATGGATATATACATACATCCACATGTATGTTATATTATAATAACAGCAAAAGGAATCGAGTTGTTATCGTTTAGAAAGTGCGCGCGCGAGGGGAACGTTGCATGTGTATGCATCTCTATGCATATAGGTATAGGTAGTAGTATCTCCTCTTTCAGCCATCAAGCGCTCTCGTTTCTTGCACGGGCCCCTTTTTCCTGCTGCATCTGCTGCTGCCTCTACTACACGAAGAAATAGAAGACGAGGAGGGCAGCAGCGAACACGCAGAAGAGAGTTCACGAGATGAGATCGAGTCAAGGCCACGCAGACATCTTTCTCTCCCGACACCAACACCAACCGACGGACGGACCTTGCTGACCAGAAGTGTGACCAGTCCAAGGACGAACCTGCCACTTTACCATCGCTGCCCTACGGCCTCCACTTCGCCACATACAACACTCACTAACTCATCCTCAAATAATAATTATTCCCTAAAAAAAACAACAACCATCCATCCTCCTCCAACCAAACAATACGTGAGTCGGCGCCAGGAGATTCCTTTATTTGGCGCAATGACTAAACGTTCAAATTAAAGTTCACGTCACGTTCTAATTTTTCTTTTAAATCATATACAACTATGATGCGGTGCGCAAAATTAAATGACAAGGACAGATTTAATTAAAAGCTCTCAAAATAATTCCAAAATCAATCATTCCGCATTCGATGTACGGCATTATTAAATAACAATTATGCGGACGTCGTTGTATGCAAATCGACCGATTTCGGAGTACAAACATCAGGACTCTCGTCTCGTGTCAAATGCTCTTCGCGGATTCCATTCGCGGTGAATCACAACGTTCGTGGGAAAATCTTGCGCAATAAAATGTTTACATTATGTCTACTAAATAATACACCGTTAATTATACATCTTTTCCACATAAATCGAAAAAGAAATGCCGAATTTCGCAATATTTCATTGATTAACGGTCAGCTCACCTACAATTACCACTTCCGATTCACATTTTGTCTATAGACATAAGCGCGGAGAACGTTTGAAAAAAAAGACCATTAAAAGTAAATGCTTTCACAACGGTTTGCTTCGTGAGAAAAAATATATACATTAATTAATTATAGAACTGATTTTTATTAATTGCTACAATTACATAAGTAGTATTTAAATACGTTTAATACTAATCATTTTCATTAATTTTTCCTTACATTTTGTTGTGTCCAACCATTATAATTACAATTATTATTGTTAATATAGTGTATTAACAAACTAGAGACTCCTATACCTTTACTCAGAACTCAAATCCTTTTATAAATATATAATAATCTTTACACAAATTCATAGAATTTATAATAAAAAAACCACCAGGGCCAAATCCCGTAGGATCGCTTAATCATCAATATATAGAAAGACCTACTCCCAATCACAACTCCCACCCCGTATTAATAAGAATTTGCTAAACATATCATTATTTTAGATTGCACTTATTTCCACTAACCTTGTTAGATATTGTGCTCTACTTTATATATAATTGTTATTGATAATTAAAACGTCAGTTAAATGACATAAAAATGCAATAATTGAGAATACCATGTTTTACAGTGAATCAATCATAATTCATTTATGACGTTTTAATTGATTTTAATATTAATATATAGATTATAATCTTCATTATTTATAACTAACATAAAGAAACGTAATTATTTATAATTCATTAAGTAAGCGTTAAATATTTTAATATTGTTATAACACGATTAAACGATTTAAAAAATCCTTAATAGTAATTGCATCGAATAACTATTTCTTTACAAGGACGATAATTAATTTTGTATATTATACTTATTTGCATCAATATTAATTCAGTAAATCAGTAAAGCAACGTGTTTAAAAGACGCTTCTCCTATTGGTAAGTATTGAATAAATCTATTGAAATGTAGATTATTTTGTAAAAAATATACAATTATTTAAATTTATAATAAATAATTTAATATATTTGACTAATTACCTTCGATCTAAATAAATTAGCTTCATCACGACCCAGGATAAATCACTGCGATTTCGGTGAATGATATCCAGTAATTAAGTATTTAAGAACGTCTAGATCTAGATTCGTTTCTTTTAAATCTGGTTGAACTTGACCGCAAAAATCATTTCACATAAGTATGACAATATAAATCACTAAGTTAACAGTAAAAATTGAAAAGAGATAGAAACAATCTAAACTAATAATAGACTACTGCTTATTTACGGAATGTGTAACACGATTCATTTAATCAAATGAAATATTTTAAATATTATAATAAAAAAATCATGATTTCACCTTGGACTTTGATTAATATAAATTAATTAATATAAATAGTTTATTCTCAGTAATTAAAATCGCAGTCATTTTGGGTCAAACGATGAAAGAAAATCCAATGAATCAATAATTCTGCGAATGATAAAAATATTTTCTAATTGTAGTCAATGAATGCGGTTTTTCTGAGGATACAAAAATATTTATATGCAATTTTTTTTATAATTATTGTTATTTTTTCTAAATGAAGAGGAAGGATAACGATTTGCAAGCGATTGGTTTACCAATTAAAGCCGGATTTCAATCGAGAATTTGCTGGATTGTATTAGTAATCAACGTATCCGTTGAAACATCCGATTACCGTCATCGCATGGCATCCTCTGACCAGTTAAAGGAAGACATTGAAATGAATCGTAGTTCCTTTCATTACTAAATTAAAGCAACAACAACTTAAATCCATTATTTAATATTTATATATACATTTAAATTTTTTTCATTGCTCTTGGATTTTCTCCTTCTAAATTTGAAATCAATAATATGAAAATAAATATTACTTAAAAACTGATAAAAAAATTAGCTATGTCCACTGTAAAAAGTGAATAGAAATCAGAACACAATTATTGTGTAAAAACAGGAAGTGTTTTACTTATATACAAAGAAAAATAAATCAGTAGTTTTACATTAAAACCCACGAAATTTAATTACATATAAAATAGAAATGTTGACAGGACAAAGACATTAGTTGTTAGTTTATTTTAAAAATATATAAAATTAAGCCTACGGTAAAAATGTGTTTTCCGTTTGGCTGTAAAACTCCAATTATATATTCATGTATGTTAATAGTTTAAATGGGACAAGAAGAAATGTTTAATAAATTTTGTGAGAAACAAATAACAAAAATTTCTCAGTAGAAATCATGTTTAATTTAATTATAATCTAGTCGTCTCTTTTGGAATTAGATCATCATTTGCATAATATAGTTAAAACCCAAAATAAACATTTCCATCAAACAGTTCATATTTTAAGCCAATAATTTCTTTAAGTTTTCTTACAAAAAATATAAATTCTTTATTAAGTTCTTAATAAATTAAGGTAAAATAAATGATAAAAGAATGATATTAAACTTTATAGTGAATTGAAATTGAAGAGATCAAGAATACAAAGTTGTTTAACATCATAAATGTCATGACAAAGAAAAAGTGGATAGAAATATATACAAAATACGAAGAATATAAACGCAATTCTCGTGATAATATAATATTATTACATTTTTTCCTTTTTTATTATTACTAAAACCTGATTTTCATTAGTAACAATTATGTCATTTCGAATGTATGCAAATTATGTAAATCAATTCAAATCCACGTCCGAGTCTCTGCAGAGTGTTTTTTTGTTGTTGTATATTTTTATTTCTTTAAATTAATTATATCCATTGAAGGCGAGTGAATACGCTTTTATTATTCCATTAAGAGTCTCAGAGTTGCCATTCAACTCAAAACTTAAAAGCCAATAATTATGTTACCTGCAGGGCAGAAAAATCACTGTCGATTTCTCAATCTATAATGTTTGATTCGTATTGTTTTTCTCATTTGTAAATCCATTAGATAAAAAAGATTAATATACATTTGACAGCTTACAAATGTTGAAAAAGATATGTTTACAATTTTTATTTTTAATGAAATGAACTAGTATTATATTTATACAATATTAGAAAAATATCAAAATTTCAAAAAAGAAGTTTTATATACATTTAACATAAAGGTAAATATTTTAGAAATGTAACAAACTTTAATAAAATGACAATTGTAATTATGCAATATACATTATTTTTTTTACTGATTTATAATTATACATTTACGAAATTGCATGTTCTGTTTACAATATTTGAATTTATTACATTTACATGCCTATTACTTAAAATGGTGTAATCATTACTTTCAAATTTAATTTTTGGCATTGATATTGTCTTATAAATCTCTTAAATTTTTATAACTAATTCGATTTTAAGTGTTAATATGTTAATGTAATTTTTAATAATTTTATTTAATAATTTACTATTTGATAAGAATTACATTATATGCCTTTAAACATTATGTTTAATATTTTGTGGAAGAAAAATTTTCAATTTTTTTTTGTTAAATTAATAATTTAATTAATATTATTAAATAAAAAAACTATAAAAATCATGGAAATATTTTGTTTTTGTTTCATTCATAATTGAAATTGTATTGTTTTATGAAAATAAGTTTAGAATCAAAAAAAGTTTTTATATTATTGAAATATATTTAAATCGAAATATCAATGCAATTTTCAAAAAAACTTCAACAATTGCTTAGCAAATTTCAAAATAAATGTTAAGTAAAACTATTTACAAAAATAAATTTTATATTTCTTAGTTTTATTAATTGAACTACAGCAATAACTGCATAGTACGGGTAATCAGTTCCGTCAACTGTTTGAAACCGAATTAATCAAGGAACTAAATAAAATAGAAATAAACCGTAAATAAAGAGACCTGATTGTCTAAATGGAAAAATTGAAATGATAATTTTTGTATTCTAATATTTTAGAATTTATTTTTATTTTGTCAATTAAAAGTTAGTTTCATTTGAAATTTTCAAACCAGAATGTATTAAATCCGGACAGAAGCAGCAGCAACAGAAGTAAATTACTGTAAATTATTATACAATTTGTAAAATAAAATATTTTTTCTGAAAACAATACTGTAGTTTGAACCATTGTAATAAAAGTTTAAGTTTGAGAAACTAGAGTTAATAATAAGTAATAAAAGAGAACGGATTATAGAATCCATTTTTTTAAATATTTGTAACAAAGAAATGGTTTTTGTTTTATAGTTAATATTAATGAAAGATCTTTAATAATTAGCGCTTTCGTTTCACGAATGAATTCTAAGTTTAATAAATCGTATGGGAACTACTCGAGGCGGCAATAAGAAATTTCAAGTAGCGATTTAATTATTTTAATGATCCATTAGAAACAATATAATAATAAATGGATCGAGTTGGATGAGAAAAAGGAAAATCGAAATGTAATGAAATCGTTTCTTCTTCTTTTAACAATTATAATGTGTATTCACTTTTTTTTTTGATAATAATAATAATAATAATAAAGTTTAATTAATAGAATATAGAAATGCAATAATCTTCACAGTCACTTCATAAATTATATTTCTTTAAGTTTGAGGTAAAAGAAAAACTTTTTTTTTTAATGTAATAAATGGATTTGAGTGGATAAAAAATAATAAAAATAAAGAGATAATAAATAAAAGTGACTATTCTTATAATAATTACTGTAGATAGAATAATATTCTTGGCTTCAATTCAATCCGAAATAAAAACTTTTACTGATTTATATTTATAAATTTGAGGAAGAAGGAAAGAATTATCAAAATTGAAAAAAATGTTTTACTAATAATTGTAGTTAAATATAAAAAGTTGAATTAATCCAATACAAAAATTAAATATTTATACGTTTGGAAAGGACAAGAAAATTATTATAAATATTAATAATAAAAGGAAATATCAGACGGTAATAAAATTCTAATAAGAATTGTAATTTTGAAAACATACCATGCTTCACTTTTGTTTATTGTAGAAGATAAAGTTGAATTAATCCAATATAGAAATGCGATAATCTTCACAGTCAGTTAATAAATTATATTTCTTTGAGTTCGAGATAGAAGAAGAATTTTTTTGTAAATATAATAGTAAATGGATATTTTTTGTTGAAAAATAAATAAAATAAGGTGATAATAAATAGAATTGATTATTTTTGTAATAATTACTGTAGATAGATTAATATTCTAGGCTTCAATTAAATCCGAAATAAAAAAAAACTTTTGCTGATTAATATTTATAAGTTTGAGGAAGAAGGAAAGAATTATCAAAATTGAAAAAAATGAATTAAATATAAAAAGTTGAATTAATCCAATTCAAAAATTAAATATTTATAGGATTGGAGAGGAAAAGAAAACTATTATAAATATTAATAATAAAAGGAAATATCGGAAGGTAATAAAATTCTAATTATAATGTTGTAAACATACCAGGCTTCACTTTTGTTTATTGAAGAAGATAATGTTGAATTAATCCAATATAGAAATGCGATAATCCCACAGTCACTTTTGCTGATTTATTTTTGTACGTTCGAGGCAGAAGAAAAACAAAAATATTGTAAACACAAGCACAATTATTATTATCATCGATCAAGTGGCGCGGTTAACATTCCAATAACAACTACCGTTTGATTAAAACAGAAATGGCATTTGTGTGTACACGTTGCGTTTATTGCTGAGGTTGAATAATAAATAATCCACCTTCGGCGACGACCAGTTCATTTTATTCCTCCAAACGAAATTTCTATGCATGAGACGCGAGCAGCTCGTGCTTCCAACACCACATTTTTCCGAACTCATCGCAATATATGTATATATCTATATATGTATGATTATTATTCGTCCTCCCGCTCGGCTCGGATGCCGTTGGGTCGGTCGGGTCGTTGGGTCTTCTTGGACTTGGTCTTGATCTTGGTCCTTCCTTCCAGTTGGTGTTCCTCTGTTTCCCCCCACAAACCCATCCACCTCTTGTCGAAACCGGTGGTGGTGGTCACAACCAGTTCCCCCGAACATCCGATAAACACCGCCGTCGCCAAAATTCAAAGAAACCAATTTTTCAACGCCGACCCGTAATTTACCCGATAAAAAGGGAAAACAAAGCGCTCGCAACAAAAAAAAAAAAACAAAAGAACAACGAAGAGCAACGTTCGCACCAAAATTCCAACGAATACTGAACTGACCAAGTGAAAGCATGCTCGCGAGAGTCGGCCTCATCTGTTTTGGGGGGACCCGAGGACATCGTCACGTTCGCGGTCCCCCCGGTTCCGCGAAATCAATTTCGGATAATCGCGCGATCCCAGGAATCTTAATTCCAGACTAATCGTTTGTAAATCGTCGAATCTTCTTCAACTGGTGTAAATAAAAAAGAAAAGAAATTTTTCAGAGAAATGAAGTCTGGTCGAGCTCCGGTGATTCAGTACATTCCAATTCCAAAATGTTAATACCATTAAAAAAACATAACATTTTGGAACATTTTATTATCAACGAATTAACAAGTGGATTTTTCGTTAATTTAATATTATCGGAATTTTTTAACCATTCTAAATAATATGAGTCATATTTTGAATCTATAAATATCAATAAAAAATGGTTCGAAGATATCAATTTTTAATTCTTCTTATTTTAACAATATAATTTCAATCAGTTACAGATTACTCAAAACTATTGTTTATAGATAAATTATCGTTTTTTTTTTCAAATAGTCAAGTATTTCTGTGCTGTTTTAAACCATTGTCAGCATATTTATGTCACTATTGAAATTATAAAGAAGCGTGAACAGACCCAAATACTAGTTGGTACTTTAATGTAATCTTTATATTGTGTACAAAAGTGATTTGTTTTGCAATTGGTAACAAGAACTGAGTATATGTATAGGTTATTTTTTAATGTTGTAACAAAAAGAAAAATATTATAGCAGAATATCATGAAGTAAGTTTATAAAATAATATTGTTACTAAACATATGTATGAAAATTGATCCGTTTTTATAATCTAATTCACTATACAACTATTACAAGAAAGTACCATATATTTGATTCATTGAAAATGTTTGGACTTAATTTTAATGAGTTTAAGAAGAAATATACAAAAAATGTACTATTTTTTTAATTTTAACTATGTTCAAGTAATAAAGGGTGAATGTCGTCCATTAGTATGGTTACAAACAGTGCGGTTTACTGGTAGTCCCACACTATGCGAGGTATTCTGTATTACGTAATGTATGTAAAGAATAAAATTGTTTACATAATATCTTATCGTTGATATACTTATACGCATTTTTCTTGTATACATGAAATGATAATCACACTATTTTCTCAATATATTATAATAAAAATAAGTACATTTTTGATAATGCAATGTAAAAATTTCATTTAATATTTACCATATTTTTTTCAACAAATTGTTGTGAATGATTTAATGTAATGTTAAATTAAATACTCAATGATTAATTGGAAAAGTAAAATTAGTTTGAGGAAATTTTCATTACATAATATTGTGAAAATAACCTAGTTTGAAAACACCAGTGTAATTTTTTTAAACAGTTTTAATTACTTTTTTTTAATTAGAATATCAACACATTATTAATATAACGAAAGCTGTAGGATTATTAATAACAAGCTAAATTTATTTTCCTTATATAAAAAGTATGAGTCAAACTTTGTATTTATTTCACTCAATATTCGGAAAATAAGCAATAAAAATTCCCAGAATTTTCATCATATAATTAATATTATTATGAGCAAGTTAGTAAAGTTATTTTGCAATTATTGTCATTTTGTAATAAACTATTTAAAATATATATTTGTTCTCTAGTATATTGCATTTTAAAATACTGAAACACATTATTATTATACATCATTACAACTAAATCATCTATTGGATGACTTAAATTAGTTTCAAGTTAATTTTCAATTTATGTGCATACCATTTTGTAACAGAAATATGTTGGAAATACCTAGTTTTATAGCGTTTTGCACTGTTTCTTACGATGTATTTTTGATTTATTGCTTTTGCAAGTGCAATATCAATAAATATAAATTTGCTACTACTAGCTAGATTTAACGAAGCTTTCATTTTGCAATCATTGACATTTTCTATTTACAAACTATCATTGTTTATTTTATTATCAATTTATGATTATTGTAAAGTTTATTAATATTTTAGTGCTTAATTTTAATAAATATTACAATAATTAAATGAAAGACTATTTTTTCTTTGTTAAATAATATTAGTTATATTTGTTTATTTATTGTTGTTCAAAATTGAAATGACTAAAATAATAATATACAGGTAGCCCCCTACTTACGAACTCTCAGACTTATGAACAAAAACCCAAATGCTCTAACTTGTTACAAGGAGATATATAGTGATACGAAATTTTCAAACTGGACTATAGTAAATCCGTACTGATAGAAGCCGCACTATGCAAGGTATCACTGTAATTTACTATTTGAAGTAATATATTGAAATAACAATAATTTACAAATTAAAAAAAAAAACATAATTTACTCATTTTTTTTTTGTTATTAACTACATAAACTCGTTCTATTCTTACAGTTCCATATGTATGACATCTGCTAATGCTATTGAAATCAATTTCAATCTGTTATTACATTATCGAACGAGGTCTTTCACCCATACTCAATTATCCGTCTTTCAATTGGATGAGAAAAAAAAACGCTTCGACCGAAGACGATCGAAAGATAACGACTTTATCGAAATATAATTCAATTACAAAAATCTTCCTCTCGACCAAAATGGATTTAATTCGATAAGACGCAAATAAATGCGTAAGTAATTATGACGTCAAATCGTAAATTCGTTTTGAAAACAGGTAAATTCGTATTCGCCATTCGATTTTAAACATTATGCATCTCGAAAATCGGGTCAGTATTTAAATAAACACATTTAATTAGCATTTTATATACAAAGCATTAGACACCAAAGACGCCCGCTTTTTTTGTGCCTTTGTTTTTGTTATTTTCTTCCAATTAAAATTTAAATACTTTTTTTAAGCTGTATTTTTTACGTGACAACTATCGAATCTGTTAAAATTTTCGCATTTTATTTTAACTGATTCACGGAGATTCAAAATGAGTCAACAATTGTTGTGAGTAAGATTTCTGAAAATAAAAATAATTAAAATTTAGCTGTAAAGATTTTTTTTTATTTGTAATGAACTTTTCTTTTATTAATAAATCATTTCAATTAACATTTAAATAAAATTTATTGCAACAACCTCCAATTTTTTAAATAATTAATAACAATTGTTTGATAAATTCAGAAGTTTTGTTAGTTTCCAATAAAATAATTACTAAATAAAATGAGTGTAATTTTATGGAATTTTATTTTGTTTTATTATTTTTTCAATCTGATATTGAATAATTTAATAAAAATCAGATGGAAAAAATAATAAAATAAAATTCCATAAAATTACACACATTTTATTTATTAATTAGTTTATTGGAAACTAACAAAACTTCTGAATTTTTCATTTACACACTTCCAGTAAAGTAAGTCACTTCAGTAATACCTAGTTCCGCCCGGACTATTTGAAACCTAACATAACGTAAGTTTTTCTATCAAAAAATATTTTTTCTTGACTTCAAATATTTTGCTGAATCAATAACAAACTATAACATTTTAAACAGTACTATAATGAATCCGCACTAATCAAAGCCGCACGTTAGTGATTGCTTTAGCTACTCGATGAACTTCTTACGTGTATTTTGTAAAATTCTGTTAAATTACCTACATTTTCTATATTTATTAAATAGAAATGTTAATTCCATCCATAAGCAAAGCCAGATTCCAAACGATTTATGTTTAATTAAAACCGATTGCATAATTATTGAATGTAACTGTACGTAAGATTGGCATGTAAATCCACTATAACAAACCACACCCTTAAAAGCTAATAATATGTTTATAATACTCAGTGCGGTATTTTTATGCATGAAAGGTGAGTCAAGAAGAAATACTTCGTATTATACACCACATTTACATCGAAAACATCGTGCATTAATGTTAACAAATTTTAAAACGTATCTATTCCAATTTACTTTTTAGTCAACTTTCCTAACAAAGTCCAAACAAATTATCCACTTCCTTTCAATCCCACGGTGTCTCGCTCCTCATCTTCTTAGCTCAAAAACATATACCTTTTAGGAATTCCATATTAATTCACAAATAAAACAATGCCAGAAAATACGAGAGCCGTTAATGAAATGCAACGAGCAATTAACAATTCCATGACCTCTTATATAAATATAATAATGTTACCACCAACCGACAAACAAAATGCACACACATACAACCGTTTATTTTCTACACAATTATTCCTTATGTACTAACGTTTATTTTTTTTTTCATATATTAGCAATTATTTTCCCTTCTTGTTCAAGTTAATATACTCGATGTGGTGGCATTTGCAGTGCTTTTTATACAGCGTAAATAAACAACGCGCTGTACCTAATGAAAAGCAATTAATTACGGCTCTTACGTAAACGCCACCAGTGCTGTGATGTAATCGGTGTGCATTGTAAGGAAAGTTGTACGGATTATTTAAAAATCGATAATTAATATAAAAATAGCGGATGGAAAAGGAGGGGGGACGAAGATACCGTTATTATTTATTGTACGTGCAGACAAAAGTCCGTAAAAAGAGAGACGCAAGCAAGCTGGGATTCCTCAGTGTAAAGTTTATAAATATTTAAATGAATACAAGTAGGAAATATTGCTTCTTAACGACACAACAATAATTGCAGGGAATAATAAAAGATGTTTAAAAATTAATTAAAGACATATGTTTGAAGTGTTTAAATTTTTGAAATGTTTGACATTTGACCCAATTTGACCATTTCCACGTGCATAATTAACACAAATTATACAAACCACATGAATTTTTATTCATATAATGAAACATATTCAAACTACATTTTTTGAAATTTAAATAAACAAGGTATTCTGTAAAAAATACAAGATTAAGACAGTGTTCCGTAGCAAGAAAAGTTTGGGAATCTCTAATTTAGAGAATCATACAGCAAATCTTGTGAATTCATATCTAAAGAATTTTCCATCTTCCAAGGAAAAATATTGAAGACTTTCTATAATATTCGGCGCTCTTTACTAAATTTTATAACAACAACAAAAAAAATGTATGTAATAAGAAATCTTACAAAATTTAACTAAAACGAATTAATTTTTAGACAAATTATTTCTTAAAATGCAAAAGTATAAAAATTATTTCATATAATTTTTACTCATACAATTAATACACGCAAAGAAGTTATAAAAGAATTTAAAAAAATAATGTTATCACTCATCGTTAAAATTAAATCCATCGTAATTCTCAAGTTTGTTTACGAATAGTTTTTCAATAGCAGAAAACCTCTCACGTTTAATCACTTAGTATAAGTTAATGAATATTGATTATTTTTTTTATTTCATTACATTTCAATTCTTCTATTGTTGACAATGGTGGTTTTTAAGAAGCTGCGATGCGTAATAAACAAAGATCATCATGAGATCATTGTTTTGGCCTCTCACCTTGACGCCGGTAAACCCTACTAATGCTGCACAATCCTACTTGGGGTTTCAAATACCCAAGCAAAGATTCCAGTTTGCTGGAAGTGGATTCAGTTAAGCTGCAGCTATACAAGCAAGAAAACAGATCAAGTTTTCCTTCTTAATATAACAGATCACGGCTCAAGACAATTCATATGGTTGTAAATTTTCAAGAAAGAGTTATATATTATAGCATTATTTTAGCTTCTCGTTTTATAACTAGTATAATTATTTATCTATAATTAAGATACATTTAATTACGTAATAAATAAAAATACGAAATTTATTGCTATAACCATAAAATTACAAAATAATTATTGAATTGGATTAAACTAAATTAATATGATTTAATTAATTAAATCACAATATTTCCAATTAATAAATTTTCAACATAAAATTTACCTTACAACAGTAAAGTATAAAGTACTTTCACAACTTTTGATTAATTTTCTATATAACCAGATTATTTTCCAAAGCAACGAAACTGGAATTACTATCTACAAACCGGTACTTTAAACACATTTTTTTCAACATGTTTTAGTTCACTTTCGTAATACGAATTTGTAGATTGAACTATGTAAGTATAAGTCGTATAAAAGTAAGAGGAGAAACATCAATTCAGAATTCTTTTAACGTTAAGCATCTTGTATGTAATGTTCACTTATTTATCGTTAAAATATTCAACATTATATTTACAAATTATATCCAAAAAAGTTATAAGATGAAATAATTCTGAAATTCTGAAAATTTAAATCTAAAAAGTCGTTATAAAATTAATGAATATAATAAGAAACATTTAAATAATTGAAAAATAAGTTGTCCAATATAGTAAAATAACTTTATAGGAAAAATGGTTACTCGATTAGACTAAAATCGTCATGATTAAATTTTTATTTCCTAATTAAGTTCAGGTATTAAGACAATGAATAAATACTAAACTTTTATCATGATTAATAAATGTACATTAAAAAAATTTAAGAGTACTGTAAGAACATCTCAGCTGTATTTATGATGTAAGAATGTATTGTCTGAGCCAAAATGAAATAGGTAAATTAGTAGTATAAATGTAATCAAATGATGTTCTCCACATATCAATTACATTATTTAAGATATTATATGAATATAAATTAGAGTTTATTCTTGCGGATAAATGAATACAAAAAAAATAAACGTAGAGAGCATAATATCTACGAGTTAATCCGTAGATATTATGTGCCGTGGGTACAAGTTGTTAACACGAAGTATTTTACATATTTCCCTCTTCAATTCATCTGCGCTCCGAGTTCGGAAAAATATTTTGACAATGAACGTATATGCAAAGAGGACTTATTATTCCGGACAGGGCAGACGTACACACGATAAATAAATTCATTATTCCCTCGTAGCCTCTCGGCGTGTTACCTGTCCGATGGTTGGGAAGAAATTAAGAATGTTAAACGGTTTTCTAGCGCTTCAAATTCGACCTTTCGTCCTCTCCTCCTTGCCACTTCCTTCTTGTTTTTATTTTCTTATTGTCTTTTCTTTCTTCTCTATGCTGCTCTGTTTTTTGTATATATTTCAGTTCAGGGTGAATTCGATGTTTTTATTCTCGCTTTCGTTTTGGGCCTTGATCGTCTCCGTCTGCTTCTTTTTGGAATTGTTCCGCGTCGGTTATAATTTATGTATGATTGTGTATTCGAGATTGCTTTCGTAGATATAATAATAGAATGTCCGTTTTGATTTACGTAGGAAACGGCGATGGGAAGAAAGAAGGAGAGCTCAGAACGGAGTGAAAAAAATAATGGTATGATGTTGCTGGTGATGGTGGTGGTGGTGCTGTGTGTATGGGTATGGATAACGTTGTCCTCCACTTCTTCTGCTATTGCTTTGGCGTCGGGGGGTTCAAGGTCGCGCCGGCATTCCGTTCTTCTTCGTGTTCCTTCCTTCTAAGAGAGGAAACGCATTCACACACATACACATTCACAATTACAAACAGACAGATACATACAAATTACGATCCCACGAAAATAATGGATGCATCCCACCTTCAGATCGCAATTAATACCAAGTTTCTTATATCAACAAGAAACGAACAATACAAAAAGAAAACTGAAGAGTTAAAGATCATTTTTTAATCATGAATATTAAATGAAGAATATAGAATACAAATCTACGTTTCATTGCAACGATTCATGTGCTTTTTGTTACATGTTTTTTTTTATGTAATTTTAAGGTTGTTGTTATTATTATATAAAATACTTAAAATTTAATTTTTTGACTTATAAGAATGACATATAAATGCACTTAAGAGTTAAATGTATGAATAATTTGATCTTATAGATTAAATAAATAAATTTTAATTAAATTTTAAACTAATAGCGGTTTTCTCCATCCTCCACCAACAAACTAAATGAAAACAAATAAAAAAGGTAAGAGATAGAGTTAGATGGAGTGAGGGAAGATGAAGCTTTATTGGATCATGAATGAAGAAACGAAGAAAATTGTCTGGATGAAGGATGAAGAAAAGAAGAATTGAGATGGGGCAGATGCAGAAGTAGGAGAAGAGAAGAGGTGATCTCTCGTAACTGTGCGAGAATGTGTGCGCACGTTTGGCTGCTAAAATCGTGGAAGTCAATCACGTTTCCTAGGCCTTTAGGGCATTCACGGGACGGACGGAACAATGGACAAACAGCCACGGAACGGAGACATGACACGGCTCTCCGGCCACATGAACCCGGAGCCGTCGAGTTTTTATTGCCGGGGAGATACACCTTATATGATGATTTCAAAAGACAACAAAAGCCGCAGAAAGAGAGGAAGAACCAACAGTCAACCTCTACCTACCATCTGCAAGCAGCAATCTCGATACACTGTTGCAATCATTATACATGTGACACAACACAGGCAAAAAGTCGCAAATGTCACAAATGCCTGAGTTATCTGTGACTGTGATTAATCGGCATATCAATATGGTTACTATGGAAACACTAGTCATGCAAGGTACATAGTTCGCAATCAAAGCATACCTACGTTTCGCTAAGTATGTCATTATTGCCAGCATGCAAATAAATCACTCGAAGATCACATCGTTTTTAATATTTATTATTAGATATGTATAATTCATGTAATTATTAACTAAGAATTCATTACGAGTCCAATTATTTAGAGTTACAGCTTTCCTCAGACTATGATAATCGAGATACATAGCTTAACACCTAGAAACAGGACTAATTATCTCGGTAAATCCCACATGATTTAACTGCATGAGATGTCTACTAAAAGATAGTCTTTACTCTGCATATAAGAAATACAGATGCAATATTTCATATTGTATTACATTTAATTATCTAAATAGCTTTATTACAATAATAGTATTTCATATATCATATTTGAGACGAGTCGCCCATATATTTATATGTTATATAAAATTGAAACTAGAATTACAATACAATTTTACAAATTTCTACAGTTTGAAGATATCCAACCACCTACTGTGGACAGCCCGATTAGCAAATAAACACGCAAATATATCAATTAATAGTAATTACTTAATTAGTAATTACAGAAATTAAATCTTCATTGAGAACTCATAGACAAGCTGCAATTAAACTTCAGTTGAAATGATATAAATGAAGAGATATAATAAATTTGTATAAACATATTTTTGTACTTAATTTTATTAAAAAAAAATCAGAAATTAAATTGGGATTAAAACATGGGTAAAGAAAACGGTATTAATAATCAAATCACAATTAATGAACAAATAATGATATAATTTTTGTGTTTTATACTATTAAATTTTCAAATGCAGTTTATATAATAAAAACATATTCGTGTTTGCTAAGAAACTTGTATTAGATAATAATGTGTACTTACAATTATTGAATACGTTAATGTCATACTGGTAACGTTCTGTGAGCAGATCAAGGCTCCATTCAATAGAAAACTAATGGCACGTCGCATAGAGAACATTGTTTAAAAGGATTTTTTTTCTAAAATACTACGACTATTTATCAAATAAGCAGATAATTCGAAGCATTTGGTATATTTGTAACCTCGTTTGCGGAAGGTTCAAGGTTTACGTCTGATTCCAAAATGTTTTATAAATGAATCAGCTGTTCAGGTTCCGGTACAATTAAACTATGCAAATGATATTTATGTCGATCAGATCAACCTTCGAACAACGATAGTGATTCATCTACGAAAAGGTCTATCAAATATTTATAATTATTACCGTGTCGCACATAAAGAAAATTCTGCATATAATAAATTTAACTTTTGTATAAATGTAATGTTGCAATGTTTCTTTATTTAATACCTTTTTTGTATTTTCTTTGTTGTTCAATAAAAGTAATTTTAATTATATACACTGCGTAGAAAAACCTCCGTTCTTTGGTCTGGATGTATGACCAATAAATATGCTAAATACATAACAAACGGATTAAAAGTGAATGAATATTAATAAGTTTATAAGACTAATTATAAGATTAATATACTTATATAATATAGAAATCTGTATTGATTTCTAAATAATGTTGTAATTATCTTGGGATCTTACAGATTTTAACTAAATAAGTGTTTATTGTATCTTTAAAGTACAGAAGTTGGTAAAAGTAAAAGCTGTTTGTACTGGTGTCCGCATTAGTGTGTAAATGTAATAGATAATAGGCACGTTATGCAGTGAAGAGAATAACTTTCAGTTTTTGAAAAGTAACCTAAATATTTGCATATTAAGATCTCCCTATATACGTGATACTTCTGGCAAAATAATAATAATCATAATAATAGTGGTATTATGGATGTCATTGTCGTTTTCTTCTCTCCACTTTTCATTTGGGAGGTAATGCGATGGAACGGTAATACTTTAACTCTCTTCTCTCAAACGCACACATGTATCCACAGAAAAGAAGTCGAATGACGAGTGGTTATAAAGAAAGAGAATGAGAGAGAGAGGGATAGATGTAAGAGAAAAAAAGGAAGGACTTTGCGAGAGTGAAAGAGAAAGACGGAGAGAGCAAACCAGTTCGTTACGTTCGCGAAACGAACAATAATCTCCATCCGCCTCTCTCCTTCTTCAACGCACATCGGTTTCCATGCCATCTCTTTCTCTCTCTCACACACACCATTGCCAAGGTCGTGTAGTATTTTCGCAGCGCTGACCTACGCAACGGCACTCTTTATTTACACGAATTATTGTTTAATTATTGTTAGAGCATATACAATTGATGACTCGAAACTGGTTTAAACTAAATGGTAAGAAGATAAGGGGCTATTGCGTATGCAGTATGTGTGCGTGCGTTAGAGAGAGATGGAGGAGACGAAACAAAGCATTGACGAGGAGAAATATTAATTGCCTACTTGCTACTGTTGTTTTTACCGCATGCATTCTGGACGAAATGAATTATAGGAGTAATCATCCATCTTCGCTTTAATCACGTTACAAACAAAAATATTGCTTAGGTTCAGATTTCACTGACTTGTATTAACTTTAAATTGGTTCAACTTCGAAGCTTGTAATATTTTATATCAACTTTCAACACCTATTACTGTATATACGAAAAATTAACTATCAACTTTGTCATCCTCGTACTTGATTACGATTTGAATTGACAATTTTGTTAATGTGCGCTTTCATACACTAAATAGTCCATAAATATGGTGACAACCACATTATAAATATTCAACCACATTTTGAACATTGCATTAACTTCCAAATGAAAAGTGGAGAGAAGTAAACGAGAATAACATCCATAATATCACTATTATTATAATTTTATATAAAATATACAGGAAAGAGGAATTGCTCTTCAATTTGGTTGGTGTGTTAAGCGATGAATTTTGATAGTACATACCATTCAATGTTGATCCAGTTGACTAAGTTGGCTAGAAATGTTTTGGGTCTAGAAATTTTGGCCATATTAAAAAAAAGTTTAATATATTCTAACATCATACCAACACATAGAAACCAAGTGAACTTTTATCTTTTATATGATTTTACAATTGAGCATGGTTATAACCATGTAGTGGTGATATGTCAAGACATCTTGGGTGATAGGCCAACAATATTTTAATGTTCATTACATATGAAATATTGGAAGTTAACGGTCTATGTATCCAAGTGACACGGCAAGTTATGACACGTTTTTTCCGAATTTTGACACACCGATCCCAAAAGGTTCGCTATCACTAAGTATAAACATATTTAATTTGACACTTAGTAGAATATTCAGTAGATTAAATATCAGCTACCAGACTATAAATACCAATGACTACCAACATGAAAAACACTATATTTCGCGATAGTAATTGCCATGATTGATAGTCATTTATTACATATGTCGATCAAAATAAATTGTAATAAAAATGAATTATATGGGGAACGAAATATGCTCGTTTAGCGAGGTTTCACTGTATACATTAATTCATATTAGAGAGACCTGATAAGATTTCTGTAATTATTATTACATCCCTTTTACTGTGATTATCGACCGCCTCACTACATTATATTTAGTTGAAACTATATAAATTCACAAACATATGTCTTCAAATAATTTCCTTGTAATGTTTGTCGTATGTTCAATATAACATCTTGCAATTTATAGACAGTTTCGTCCCACAAATTGCATCTAACCATAACGAGTGCGATTCGACAAGAGGACCACATGGTCGGAAGCTTGTAAGGAAAGAGAAACTGCTAAACATATTTAGTAACGTGCAAACACACAACCTACGGATTGCTATTTCTAATGTGTGCAGTTCGAACGATCTACAATAAGAAGAATAAGAAAAAAATACGAAGGATAAAGAAATAGTGAAGAGAGAATAATCGTATGACCTTTCGAATGTTGCACAACAATAATACAGAGAATAGTTAACTTACCATTTCATTTCTTCCGGCTTTCTTTGGACTAGTTGCAGGGGAATTGGACCCAATCGATCCTAAAAAGGAAACAAAATGAAAATTTAATGCATGCAATTGATTCTATTTTTTCCTTTTTAAACCGCAATATTTTCTTCAGAGAAAACTGCAGTGGCGAAAATAGACTGTTACTTTTTTTTATTTTTCTTTGCTTCTCTTGTTTAAATGTTAATGCAGTTTCCGGTTATATTTCTAATTCAACAATAGGATAATTAATTGTTTTCTTTTGTAATATTTTATACTTATTAAGTCATTATTCCATTGGTATGCGGCTCCATTGAAGTAACTGATTATATTATAACTTGTATATAATGCTTTTATAAGTATCTTATATAAAAATAGTATTTCCTTTTTTTAAATAGGTTTCGTTTCGATTTATAAATTTATAATTTGATAAGTAATGGATATCCAGAAGTGAATGTTTACAGGCCAAATTTATGATAATTTTTGGAAAAATACATTATATCATGATTTATCTTCATAAAAACGTTGTTTTTTTTACAAATTAAAATGAAGTATTAGTTAATAAAAATACGATTTATTTCAGAAATGAACAATTGATTTTAAGTAGACAGCTATTGTATATTTTCTCATTATATTTAGTGGTCAAAAGTTATTAGTACTAATCAATTATATTAGTTTGTTTTTTTTTATTTCTTCATTTTTGTTAATACTTTCTATAATAATAAATCGATCTGTTCCAACTTCAACAATTTCTAAGATACATTTTTAACTAAATTATATAAAACGAAGTAAAAAATGGTATTTCGGATTAATTGAGTTATTACTATATTTAAATAAAATATGATGGATGATATAATTATTAGAAAGTCCTAAATATTTTTATATTTACATTGGTATACTAATGGTTACATGCAGTACAGTTAAATATTTTACTATGCTAATATTTATGTAGTACCAAACATTACTAAAGGTCGCTAAGCGGAATCATCAAAAGAATAAAAAAATAAATAAATGCATACATTTTGTTTGTATAAATGTATGCGTGAGTATTTTTATATAAATACGAAGTTTCAATCGCGTTGAATGTATAGTATATGTTTAGATTTTTGTATTCTTCTTTGTCTATCGCTTCTTCTCTGGCCGAGTACTGTTAGAGTCAACGTTTTGTATTTTGTGCTTGAATACAATTAATTGTCGCTCAATCCGTTAATATAGAAAATGCGGAAACGATCCTTATGTGTACAGCATAAGAGGTGTATAAAAAGTGTCGATGATGTTGACCTGCTGCGCGACCTTTGGCCGAAGAACATACTCTATAGACAGACACACCAAGCCATACACACTCTACACACACACGAATGCAAATGCCCCCTAATAAACATATTTCATCATAAGTACGAGAGTTTGATAGGTGGATAGAGAGGAGGAGAGTAAGAAAGACATGCCTAAGGAAAACGATGAAACGGAATAAGAGAAAAAGTTAAATAGGAAGCAGTAGAAAGAGTGGGACCAGAAGTAACAAATATTAAATAAAGAAGCGATCGTTCGGATTCAAACGAACCGAGTCTCCCCGTATAAGTCTGTGGAAATTTTTCCACGTCCCCTCAATAAACCGATGATGGAAAACGCATACCGTTTTGAAACTCCCGTTCCGCAAGGTTTGCTCGTAAGTAAGCTCTCCTCAAAAGGCAAAGGCAACGGTTCAAAACCTCACTCTGCTTCGAAACATCTCCACTAAATCATTAATAAAAATAATGCCGTACAAGGATGAAACACTCTGTACGTATGGATTGTGTGCTTAAAGGATTACAAATATTCGTCGGCGAGCTCATTTAAATCCCTCCTCTACCTTCTCCTCTTCATCGGATTGCAGACATATCATATGCACGCTTATAAGGAAAATCTCCTATATGTAATATAAGTAAAACCCGTATTTATAAATCCTCCCATATTGCATTAAAGGGGAAATTTCCTTTTCAACCAACAAATTACCGCGAAACGTTCTCTAAATCATACAACTCAGGAGTTGGAGTTTAGATGTAAACGACTCGGAATGTATTCCTGTATATTAATAATAACAGTATGTTTATTAAATCCATCCATCGCGAATGATTACACAGATCAATAATAAATCCCAATAAAATTCTAGTCTTCGTACATTTGAAGTTCGAACAGGTTAGCGAACCTCTTATATTTTATAAATATATGCACATGTGCACATCTAAAATAAACATGTCTATCCTTTCTTTCATTAATTTTCATTTATTTGCATAATAATATGAATACATCTTTTAGCATTCAATTATTAATTATAAAAGAGTTACTATTAAAATGCATGTTATTATTTTATTCCCAGTGAATTGGTTTTTACAGTTACGGATCAAACTTTTTTTCTTACAACATCTACAAGCATATAATTCAAAATAAGTTTGGATTTTACAGTTAAACTATTTGTCGGATTAATCTTACAACATCTACAAACAAATTTACAATATTCTATGTTCATTTCATAGATTTCCATCGGACTTTTTATGATTAATGCAAGTGATATTTAATATTTTGAATTTGAATAGAAATTTTCTTGACGGATTTATTGTTATTGTTAATAAACCGTACACATATGGAGAGAATTAAAAACATATAATGTTCTTTTCATATTTTTATAGTTAGAACATAAAATTAAGTTTGGCTTTTACAGAAAGCCTATTATTACAGTTTGGTAAGGATGAAAGTTTGAGTTGAACTGATTGTGCAACATTTAATAATATATAGTACTAGAAACAATGTTAGAAGTAGATTTTATGGATTGTATCTGGTATTTTAATGATGATGCGCATTGCAGGCAAAGATCCACGCGTTTATTATAAATAAGCTGCTGTCGTAATACATCAAAATATTTGAATGTGAATAGAGAGGTTGTTAGGAATTGAACAAGAGAGAGAGAGAGAGAGAAGGAGGGAACAAACAAAAAGAAATTGGAAATCGTAATCGAATGCAGGCAGACAGACACACACAAAGACCACGTTGCAATTATTGTTAAGATGCGATCAATCACTATCGCCAGTCAGGCAAGCCACTCGTAAAAGTCTATATAAGAGTTATCTAATTATGTGGAGAAATGCTAATCAAATTTTATAATGGCAAGCGTGCGTACGTTCATACGAACGTACGTACCTAAGATCATAAACCACACCTAATGGCCGAGAGCCACATAACAATTCCGTTACAAATTGAAACGGAAAAAGACCGCCGATCCAAACATCAAATATCAGATTCATTTGGTTCTTTTGTTCGTTACTTTTATTTTCTTCCTTGGTATCATTTCAATATTATTTTTTTTGTCTTGATATGTGTCAAAATTGGCGTGAGTTATTGACCCAGATTTACGGATGCGATTGTTGCCGGAGATAGTGGAGTACATGCATATAATGGCATTGCGCAACGAATGGACAGTGGTGGTGAGAGCAAAGGAGAGATGGAGACAGTTTAACCTTTCCGACGCCCAACAACCAAAAGGATCAACTCTTTCGCCTCCACCAACGTGAGATCACAGTGAGAGCCACACTCTAAATTATCCGCGCCGTCGTATTTCCTCGTTGTTTCCACATTTTTCGACCGACATGCTATGGGTCACTGTTCACATACACACACAACAGTCAGTCAGTCACACATCGGGAATAGGTCACATACCATATGGTCATCATTTCGTCAAGACAGTCGTCTTCCGATAAGCAACGTATCGAACGGTTCTCATCCTTATCACTGTTATTCTCTTAGGTGCGATTACTTGCATGGAGAAGGTGGCGAGCCGTGCAACAAGACAATGCCGGAAATGCGATGCGTACCATATCGCACAATGCATTTCCGCCGGAAACGCGGAAAGTGATGAAAAGGATCGGGCGGTGCGTGCGCGCCTTTGTTTCCGGTCTTGATAACGGCATTCCCATTAACACGTACCAAGAGTCACCGCACGTACACACAAATACATATAGAAACACATGCATATGCATACAAACACATACTCACGCTCGCGCCGATGTGCATTCGCTGATTCTGAAACTCCGATATGCTATTTAAAGAATACTCACTATATTGAATGCTAAATAGGCAATGATAAACATCTAACGCACTACCAATTTGCATATTACACTCAAATGAACTCTAAATTAGTTTTCTTGGCTACATAACAAAGCAAACGTTAATATTGTCCATCAGGCGAAATGACATTATTACGACCGATTCAGTAAAACGGAAATTTGTTTGAAAACTTCCACACTAACGACCCAATCGTTCCAAATCTACAAACCAAGAAATCTGCGTGCACAAATGTCAGATACTCTCAGCATTTATCCAGACAATTCGACTTTCAACAATTTGTTTATAGATCTTTCATTCATAATTCTAAAAGAAACTAAAATAGTTAAATTTCTAATTATAACTGCATATCTCTTCTACTTTAAACAGTTTAAGATGTAGTTTAAACAAAGGTCATAAAATCAATACTACCAAAAAATGATCTACTGTGAAAATTCGTCGATTAGCAAAAACTTGTAGCTGAACTGCTTTTAAATATTGTTTGTAATAATCCAAAAATGTGTTTATTATTGGATTGAGTTTCTATTAATCTCTAGATAATCTATTAACATTAAGATTTTAATTATGTTTATGCGTTTAAGATTCATGTAATAATTATGTACTTCGTTGAAAGTTTTTCTATATTAATCTGTATTTAATCTATTATGTTATTCAAATTCTAAAGTAAAATAAAAACTTAAATAGGCTCCAGCCTTAGGCGTATGAAAGATCTGATGATTTTGTGAACACAACGACTCATGAACTCCATAAAACAGTGTCATAACAGTATTAACTTAATGGAAAGGATTAATTGCATACAATTCCTAGATATCGCATTACGGAGGCCACTTAATAAAGAAGGCTCATTAAAAATCCGCTTGCGGGTGGAATTGAGTCAGTTCAAAAATTAATCCAAACTCACTGCGCGACCGACCGACGCAACAGTTTCATAATGAATCTTGAATATTCATTGGACTTTAATAAACATTTCGCCGTTCATTTACGTATGCCTTTTTTACCGTTGTCGCTGCTTCTGCTGTTCTCTCTAGTTTCGAACGGCTGATCTGAATAACTTAACTTCATTTACCTTCCAGGAGAACGGAATCTCAGCAAGTCAGCAACAACAACAAAAAATATGGCAAGAAAATGAGGACAGTCTCAGGAAAAATGTGCGACACATAAAGCAGACGGTGCGTGCAATATGGACCGTGTTAGGAATCCGTGGAAGTAAAACTGTTCTGTCCATATATATTAATTATATGTTCGTGATGCAAATGCTTAAGCGTCACATATTTGTGACATACATTTATTCGTATTACGGATATATTTATAAATTTATCTGTAATTAAGATTCCAGTTTTATTTGAACGCTTCGGGTTATATGGTTCTACTGATATTATAAAGAATTAAAAAAAGTGATATACTATTATTGAGTTATTTATCTTGCTTGATCTTTAAGTTATTTTTTTATTTTAAATTAAACTTAATTACTTTTGCGAGTTTAATTTTTATGGGTGTTTTATGTCCTCCCAGCCAGAATGTTTTACCTTCACCGATAGGCCATGACATCTCGTTAAGACATTTAAATAAAAATATTGCTAATTGTTGCAGCAATTACGATGATACATTGATGGCCTTTACATATATTGGGTTAAGTTCTGATCGTTTTGTCCCATACTTCTTCTTGAGATCAGCCTTATGCAAATGGTTCCAAACGGTTTTCTGGCTAATCTTCGATTCCTGGGCAATGGAATAAGTGCTCACATGCCGGTCCGACTCGACGATTTCCATGATTTTATCAACATTTTCGACGATTGGCCTACCAGAGCGTGTCTCATCTTCGACGTCCATATTACCAGAACGGAAACGTTGGAATCAACGCTTTTCTGTTGCATTCGATACTGTATTGGGTCCATAAACAACGCACATTTTTTTGGCAGGCTGCTCCGCTTTTCCCCTTGGTCTTAGTGGTACTGAAGAATGTATTGAATTTTTTCTTTTTTTACCTCCATTTTGGAACGCTCTAACACACAACTGGATTCACTAAACAGATAACTGTCAAAGAACTACAAGATGCAACGTATAGATTCCACCTAAGGAAAAACGCTCAAAACATTTTACTTCACCCAATATTTGATAGTAAAATCAATAGATACAACTCAATTTTAATGTTTTATAATATTAATCTTCAACCTCCCATTTCTAAAAACTAAATTTTAAATTGAGAACATAATTTCATCATTGTGTCTCTTTTCATGCAGTTTATTTTAATGCAATTTGAAAGTTTTCGATTAGTCAGAATATCTGCACTATGTGAATTATTTCTGTATCAATTTAAACAGAATATTTCATTTTGGATATTAGCTTCTCTTATTAGAATTAACGTTGTTCATAAATGGAATTAAGAAAGTATAAATTTAATAACAACCTTTTCTAAATATGTACATAATTTGATATTGCTTTTTTGTATTATAATTAACCAAAATGTATTTCATGAATCAACTTAATTCCAGATTAATTACGGTGATTATAATTTAGAACTATGGTGATTCGCACTTGTTGGATTATTATGTTAGTTCTAGTCAAGTTCGATCCATGCAACAGCCATATTGGCATTGCCTTCTCTCGGAATAATCTACTTAAATACCATAAATGATGTTATGTAACTAGTTATTTATTGCCAGTTTTAATGAGTAACCGTTGAAAAATGTCCAGCACCATCATAAATAGTGTTAATTAAATATCAAGATAATGCTGGTTTAGGGATGATCTATTTGAAAATATTAATTGCATTACTTAAACTGTCGGAGTTGGTGTTGCGTAAGTGTTAATTTAATGAGAGTTAATTAATAATTTATTTAAGTCATTTTGTAATTACTTTCCTTATATATTACTTTTAGAAACCCGAAAACATTTAATACAATTTTAGTCTTAATAAAGTAATAATTAAGATACAGATGACAAGATATTCTATAATTAACATAGCTAAGCATTTGATAAAATATTTAAAGGTAATAATTTTATCTTTTATATGCAAATTCTAATCTAATTAACGGACGAGTATTTAATTAAAACGTTGATATATCGAAATATGTGTACACTTTGAAAGTAATTAGACATTTTTTTGCTTTTACATTTATATAGTTTACCAACTTCATAAGAAAATACATGGGGGGAAGCAAAATTGCCACCCTAAAGTCTGACACCCCTGGGCTATAGCCAATTTAGCACAGTGGTTAAAGTGGCCCTGTATCTAGGTATGATTAAGTTTTATGTAGGATAATTGAGCAATGTACAAAAAACTATTATTATTCTTTACCAAATTCCTCGTGGCTTGTGTTCATATGAAACTGTCATAAAATAGTAATTATTGGAAATTTAAAAATTGCAAAATGCAATTAAATAAAAAAAACTTGGATATTGCATATGTTCATAATAATAACTGTTACAGAGTATACACAATTCAAGCGCCTGCACATGTTGCATATAAGAAGAAAAAAAATATTCAAAGATCTTCGAAAACAATGTGAGCTAATGCATGGTGCATGACGCAATTAGATTAAGTCATTAAATTAATGGCAAAATAAATAAATGAAACGGATAATAATAGATTTAATGAAAAGAACGGAACGACCTTAGAAATCCATATGCGAGTTTCATACATCGTCTACATGTTGTTGTTTACATCTTTGGTCGAGTTTACCGATGCAAACTTTCCGTTTCTTCACGTGCTCGTTTTCTTCTTTCGCGCATTTATTTCGGTTATGGAGCGATGGCGACTCTAAGTGACTCTTTGTTTGTGCAAATGGAAACTTTTGTCGCTGAAAACTGCATATACACATATATATGTATGAATGTATACACGAATACAAATAAACATAGATGCAGGCGGCAGTTGCAAACCTCTAATTATTGTTTCAGTCCGTGCACACCGTAATGAAACGTATTAATGAGACAGATTGGATGTTATTTATTAAAATTGCTCGTCTGCTGGAGAGAGCACAACTTAGCGGACGTCGTCCGCGTAAAAATGTTTGCATTTTCCACGCAAACGAGCCGGAAAAATCGGGGAAAAGCGAAAGCCGACGTCAATTTTTCCTACCGTTAAATCTGCATCGTAGCTATTCCATCCTCTAATCAACGCAATGAACCTTCATACCAGACATTTCATTTCTTGAACGCTAATCAAATTTGAAATATCTTCCTGGAAATATTGTTTTTTTTTTTGTTATTTCAACATTTCGTACATTTTATAAATTGCAAATTTATATATTCATTCAGTATAGTTAACATAAGATGACTTATTTTACTTAAACTTAACTTAAGAATATTTAAAGTTGGCAAACTTTAAATGATTTTAACCTCTTAACGCCGAACGTCATAAATTTGCGACATACCGTTTCTACAGTATGCAGAACAGAAAAATATTTCAATGGTCAAGTGTAGCATCTTTAGTACATTTCTATCTTAACTATTTGAGGGGTGGTGGGACATGCATTTTTTAAACTACTACATACTGAGGTATTATTATAATTTTCTAGGATATGTTCAAGAAAGAGGAATTATCCCTTAATTTGTTTAGTATGTCAAAGGATGAATCTTGATAGGCAATACCATCCGATGTTGATTCAGTTTTCGTATTTGCCTGATTACGTTGTCTAGAAATTTAGGAATTTCTAGCTCCTCAAAGAAGATAAAGTTAACGTAGTTAATATTCAAGTTTAGTACGACACAAATTAAATTTAGTATGCTTAACTTAAGTTAACTTAATGTAAGCTTACTCTCATCTTAAGAGGACTTAATTTAAACATACTTAACATAAGTTGACTTAGTATCTTAATTTAAATATATTTAATAGAAAATGATATAAGTTGATTTAATTTAAGTATATTTCATAAAAGATGACTTAATTTAAGTATGCCTAACATGAGAATACATAACAGGAATCTCTCAAATAACAAATTAAAAAAGTATACTTTTTCAGTTATTAATTAGAATTTCTAAATAACATAATGCTATTGTTATTTTGTAAGAAAATATTGTAGTTATAAATCTTTAAAGGAACTATCGCATTGAAATGATTATCTGAAGGAAATCGCTTAGAAAATACATGCATAATCGTGTTAAATCATTGGACAGTATATGCACAATTTAACATAAATAATCATGCATAACCATAATAGTACAAACTTCCATGCATGCAACATTTTTTTTATACACATGTACATACAAACATGATATATTTATAAATGGAAAAAGTACATGATCACGTCAATTAATTAAGGAAAATACCTGCGCTATTTTCCGTTTAGGAGTTTTCGTGACTACGACTTCCTTCTCACGAGTTTTTAAAAGTGTTCTAATAATAATAAACATAATATTTCTCAATAAAATATAAATAAGGAACGCGTAGGACATTTGGTTTATGTCTTTCCATGCAAAACTCAACAAGATATGTTACAGGTAAGTTATGTGTTGATGACAATCTTTAAATTAATCATTTTATAGTTGCTTAACTGTAACAAGCGGTCAAACAGTAAGTATCTATTACTCTTAATAATAATGAAGAATCCAACATAAACTAATTATAGTTTATCTCCAGTATAAATCTAGATTATTTTGAATTGCTATACATTGGAACCTCGCTTAACGAGTATAATCCGTTCCAGAATTTCCGGATATTTACTATTATAGTGAAATAATTTTTAACATAAAAACTAAGACTATGCAAGTGTTATTAAATTTTTCACAAAAAAAATCATAAATAACATATAAAAATACAAATAAAATGTGAACACAAGTTTTGAAAATGATGTAGCAGAAAATGTGTAAAATCTGAGACTTATCCTTTCCTCGTCACTCGTTAAGAGAGTCATTTTTACAATTTATTTTGCTTGTTAAGTGAAGTGCTCGTAAAGCGAGGTTCCACTGTAGAACTAACTATTCTTTTAATTGCGTATTTAAAATCTGCAATTATTTGGAGACCAAGTTACAAATATTTCTGGATTTATTCGATGAAGAAAAGTAAAGGTTACTTTCTTCTTCAAGCAACAAAATAATTAATAATTGTAGCAGAGGCAACAGGGAAAATCGGAATTCGTCGACGGCAATGCAAAGAATGAGGAATACAATTTCTTTTTATGGATTGAGTTGTCGGTTGGTAATCGGCGTGATCGATGGTCGGTGTCGTAACATTTTCCAAATGGACAGTTTCCAAGTGTGCACACTAGTTATGTGCATGTGTAGTACATACGTACACAGATAAGTGTAGTTAGTTAATGTTTAATTTATTGATTCGAAGTATGTCGTTGTGCAAAATTTGTTTTTTTTTGCGTTTTCTTTTCTTTTATTTTTGTTTCTCCATCCGCAACATGCGGCACGCCCAAAAACCGCTCAAGACCACGTATAATTCATACAATTCTTTCAATAATCAATTACCAATCAAATATTTATATCCCATATACACAAGCTTGTCAATGGGAAGTTATTAGTCATTGCAAATTCCTCTTGCCACACAGCTTCTTTGACTTACTTTATGGTTAACTAGATACACTTAATTAACATTGTACACACTTTCTTTTACTTTCATGTTTTCAAAGATATTTTAATTTACAACAAAAAATATATGGTATTATGTTTTAGTAATTCAATATTTAAAAATTAATATATACAAAGTACATTGAAATATTTCTTTTCCCATTCAGATTCAAAAATTATTACATAAATTAAATCATTTAGTTAAATTTTGTATACTTTAGAGTTTAGGAAAATGATATACAGTGTTGCATAACGTTCCAAAATTTCCGGATTTTTATTCGTATAGTGAAACATATTCAAATATACACATAATATGTGTACACAAGTTTTAAAAATAATGTAGCAGGCGCGCAATCCATTTAATTTAAACTTCCATTCTCATCGTCACTCGTTGTGCGAAACATCGCTCGTTAAGCGAGTCATTTTTCTTAGAATTAATTTTGCTCGTTAAGTGAAATGTTCGTTATGCGAGGTGCTCGTTAAGCGAGGTTCCACTGTACACGTCCATGTACACGACATGATCACGTCAAAAATGAGAGTTAGTAAATTGAAGATGTAGACGAGTAATTTTATTGTTAATAATATCCTTACTTTTTGAAAAACGAAATTTTAGCAAAAAATTATAGCATTTGTTCTAAAATTTAACAAATCTCGTTTATTATAACAACCAGGGAAGCAGAATTACATATAATAAATATATTTTGAATGTAATTTAAACTACTTTGGTTCAAGAAATTTCAATTTTTTATACAGTATAAATAAATAAATTAGATTTAGATTTTTTTTCATTGTTTATGTAATTTTATGATTCTTATGTTCGTATTATTTAAATTTTTACAAAAAAATTCCTTAAATAATTTTCTTAATTATATTTTTTAATATTGAGGTTTTGTTTTTTTTAATTTACACCAATAATATTTTTCTATTCTATTATAGTTTTGATTAATTAGCTTTTTTCTATTAGTAACAAAAAAGTTTAATAATGCTAATAATGAAATTGCATAAGGGCAAAATAAATTAGTATTTAATATAATGCATGTGAAATCATTTTAGAATAATAGTAATTTAAGCGAACAGAACGGATAGTTTGGCATTTGGAAACAATGACGAAAACGTATCTCAGAGATGCTACGTTTGCTTCCATTGTTTATTGTGTACTTTCTGAATATGGCTTAAATTAAATCTCCATAAATTAGATATCGGACACACCTGGCATAATTAAATGTTCATCTCGCCTTTTCCTACCGCGATAATTTACAATCAAAGCGGTATGTATAATGATCTTGGCCTGGCATTTTGTTGTTACATAAACGACTCGGAGTAATAATAATCCTAATAATATCAACAACAAGAAAATGAAGGAAGGAAAGAGGAAGGTATTTACATCGACTGGAAAAACAGATTGGAGAAAAACTGCGGTTTGTGGATAGTGTTGAATGCGAGGAAGTGAGAAACACAGTAATATTTTCAAAGGAGAATGAACAAAGAAAAAACTGGAGCGTACGAGGTGTGGTAAAGGCGACATTGAAAGTTATTGCTTCACTTTTGATACATGCATACCTAGGAGACAGAGCCGGACTTTATTCTATGTGTGGTGTCTTTTATCAAACGCGCAACAATTGATATACCAAGGTTAACATCCATGGTCTTTAAAACCTTTCCTGCTAGGTTCTTATTTTACTTCTTCATTTCAATCCCTAATCCCAACTAAAAATACACATTTAAAACATTTTCAAAAGCAATTTCGACCAGTCAGTCATTTTTATTGATAATTTAAAAATAAATTTAATAAATTACAACATAAAGTTATTTTGTGTACATAAATATTCGTTTTTGTACAGTTTTTTTTATAAAGTCTAGTTTAAAATAGAATATTGCTTGACTTGCTAGACTGGCATTCATCAGATGTGTTGTTTCATACATAATTCCCACATGTCTACTTTAAGATTTAGCTTTTCTTGATGGGACACCATATATAATAAATAAAAAAAACATATTTCTTGCTTTCAATAATCTTTATTTTACCTTCAGAATTGCATATGTAAATTTGCTCATTTTACATTTACGTTGAAGAAGCGAAGAATGCGGAGAGGAATTTCATATACTTATTTTTTTATTGCTTACGCTGATAAAAAAATAAATGACATAAATACAACAATATCGCAGGTTGCAAGAGGTTTCGCCTTGACTCACAGCAAAGATATTTTCAACTCATCCTTATGATTCACCATTATAAATGGCTCTTTATTTGCGGGAAGGCTTGTCACTATTAAATGTATTATTTTCCTTCCACTTTTTTTCTTCCATTTCATTTTATTTTGTTCGACTGAGAAGGTCGCGAGTCACCCCTGTCTGTTTCCTTGAACGACGTCCACAAATATGAGTTAATGGAGATTGGATCCGAAGAACACTACATCCTTATTCCTTAATTACGCAAACAATGATCCATTTTATTAATGAACTTTCGGTGATGTCATCGCTTTTAATATCCGATATTGAATTTAGCAAAGTATGAATGGACGATTATAGTTTGCGAAATACGTATCATTTATTGTGTTTGACTAATTGCTTTGT
The DNA here is from genome assembly GCF_001412225.1 of Nicrophorus vespilloides. Lineage (NCBI taxonomy): Eukaryota > Metazoa > Arthropoda > Insecta > Coleoptera > Silphidae > Nicrophorus > Nicrophorus vespilloides. The sequence continues at coordinate 95,056 of NW_017099076.1, forward strand.
TCTGCTTAAATCTAATTAAGGATGCAAGAAAATCTATACCATTTCTGCGACACGTTTAATCAACACATCGTTATGTACTTATCAACACAATGCAAAACTAAATAAATTAATTATAATTAATTAACGAAAGTAATTCAATTAATCGAGCCGAGACTGAATTGATTGAAACGTGTGTTTAACTCGTGCTACGAATATTGTTTCGTAATCGATTTGCTGTCAGCGTATCCAGTTCATGGAAATTGAAATATTTACATTCAAAATAAGTAAAATGTATGCATTTTTCTAAGGTTTCTCTACAAATTTATTAATATTTTGCGATTATATGGGTTTATGAATAATAACAATTCAATAGATTTAAATTATAAATGGGAATTTTCATCATACATCCACAACAAACTATATTTAACAAACATGTAAAAGATAAGATATAATAAAATTACAATATTCTAAAAATCTATTGCATTTTTTTTTTCTGTTTATGTACATTTTCAACATGAAATTGTGTCGATACGGTTGTAATTTATATTGCAGCGAGCGCACGTTCGCTTCTTGTATTTTTCCATGAGTGATATTGTTCATTGGCATGCAAGATTGAACAATCACAGTGATAAATGCCTTGTTACTTAGACATTTAATAAAACGTTTCTGTTACGTTGGATTGACTAAGAGTAAGACGAGGACACGTTGGGAAAAAAAGTGGGAGAAAATCATTCTACTAACTCGATAACAAAACCATAACGAAAATAAGAAGAAAACATTACCACTTTTCAATTATTTCCTCGTTTTCATTCGTTGCATCACATTGTTTTATTAATTATTATGTAAAGCTTAAATTAATCGGTTTCGTTTTGTATCTTTACTATTATTTCTTTTAAATTCGCTATTTTATCTTAGATAGTCAGTTTATGAAATCATTTTTATATTAAAATTCACCTAAATGGCAAATAAAATACTATCATACCTCAGTTTACGTTACCTCGTAACGAATATTCGATATAACAAAGTTTGCTATTTAAACATAAGAAGTGATTAAGAATTGCTTAAATGGAGTTTGGCGCAAAATATGGTCAGAAGTTTTACTAGAAGAAGAAAATAATGATAAACCAATCAATAGATTTAGAAAATTTATTGAGAAGATTGGGGTTTTCAGTGGATAATTGTTAAAAAAGAATATAAAATATAAATTAATTGACCATAAGTCTTTATACCAAACTTTTTTATTTTTAATTGATTTATTTTATCACTGTTGCATTTTGTATATACATACCAATTGCAGAAATATTCTTAGTCAGCCCTGAAACAAATAAAGAACAATTAGTATCGACAATTTTAATATTTTTAAATATAAAGATCGTAGATGGATGTTAGATGATAGAAGAATGATAGCTGGATGGTAGACATAAATGTGCTACTGATTAAAAAAGAAGACGATCGGAGGCTGCAGAGTGCCAACGAAGACTGGCATTGGAGCGCAGCACTGTCGTGAACCAAGGGAAGTGCCAGACAGATAAGGACAATCAGCATCGCAGAGGTGTACAGAGATACAGGTCTTGTATACTGACAAATAATAGGTGTGTTTTAATAGGTAAGACAGATGGATGGTAGATGGATGGTAGATGGATGGTAGATGGATGGTAGATGGATGGTAGATGGATGGTAGATGGATGGTAGATGGATGGTAGAATCTAACAAAGCGCCAATATATGCATGAGTACGTATATATGTGTATATGGTGAAATCGATCGAGTTTGTGTGGACTAATTGCTTACGCAATTTGTTGCAGAATGGTAGGCGCGCGGCGAAACGTGTGCGAAGAATTGGGAATCGTTAATTGGATCGGACCGAATCATGGTTGTCAACAACAAACATGATTAAAAACAGCAGCGGCAGATTGATTTTGTGTTTCAACTTTATTTTGATATGAATATATGAGCGTATGTGTGTAAAAATATAATTGAAACTGGGCTTGTCGGCAATATAAAAAAAACCGTTACAAAAATAAGTGTAATAATGTGAAAAAAAAGTAGATACAAATTAAAAAATAAAATAAAACATGAAACAAAAGTAAGAGTACGCAAAACAACAGCACGAAGCATAAAAGAAAAGAAAAACGAGTTAAACAACAGTTTTTCCAACCTTTGGCGCGATTTAATTAAGAGTAATGCAAATGTAATTATTATTAATTACGATCAATATCGTTGTTTCCGTCTTTCTTTCTTTCATTCTTTCATCCAAGTTCTTTTCGCGTCGTCCCATTACATTTTAATTCCGTCGTAGTGCATTGGGTTTCCTACAGGAGCGAGGGGACAAAGTGTGCGTTTGTTCTGACTAGAGTGTATATCTACTATATAGGTGTGTGTAGTATATATCTCCAAAGTCCTATGCTAGTCCTAGGCTATTAAGTAATGAAAATGGCGGCGCGCCCTCTCTGCTCGCCTTCGTTTCGTTCGCATGCCTCTGTCTGAACTAATGACATTGCTCTTATGATTTATTATTTATTAAGACGGTTTTTGCCTAATCAGAAACGAGACCTACCCACGCATTTTGTGTACACTACATGAGTACACGCACGCTTTCAGGAAGGACACCTTGCTTGTGCACTAACCTACAGCACGGTAATGCTGTTTACGCAAAAACAACTCAATCGGAAAATACTGGGCCAAATGATCAAATTACTCGTCAACTTCTTCGGGCACCCTTGGTTTCATTTTCCGAAAAGGTTAACTCTCAATATCGAAATGCCGGAAAAGCATAACCTTTCGAAAAACCTTTTGATGAATAGCCAAAGGCAAACTCAAAATCTTTGCCATTTGATTGAACTTCAATTTTGAAAATGCAATTATGTAAGGATCACTTCATCCTTCATGTACCCTTTTCCAATCTCTTCCCTTAGCTCATTATGAAATGTTATTTTTCTTTTCTTATTATTTATCTTATTAAGAATAACTCAAATTTGAACAACTGTCAGAATATTATGCAATTGAAGTTGACACTTAAGTTTTTACAGTGAAGATGACAGCTGTTATTAAGTAATTTTCTGTTATAAACAGTTGAGTCGCACTGCAACTTCAAACAAATATAATGGGTCGTGCGCCAAAACGGTTGAAAAACGTTGTTATTTCTGATGTGTGAATACATTATTAGAGAAGAAGTGCGTGCTGCAATTATAAACATTAGTAATTATCAATAAGACGATTTAACATTTGAGATTTGATAATTACATTTTTATATATTTGCAATAGACTTTGATTACTTATTGAAAAATCAAAATCAAATACGATCTTAATACTGTTTTAGAATAGTCGGAGTGCAAGTAGAGATATAATAAAGATAATTTTAAATTGGCAAGATGTAACCTTCGATTTCTGTGTAAGGAAAATCCATATAATTTCAATGTTAAAGTGCTATAAAATAATTTGATTTGGATTTAACTAAGAATTTATTATTGGTTTCTATTATAATTTACAATATACGTATTTGTTACAATGTCTGAACTTAATATCAGTGTTAATTTAATTATATTGTAATTTGAAAATAGTATCCAATATTAGTCATTTTTTTAGAAATAGATATATTAGATACATTATATATAAAGTTTCTTAATTACGGATCTAATAGGCTTAGGGCACTTAATCCAGAATCCTCGCCATCTTGTATATTTTTTGTTAGTCCCAAATTCTCGTAGATCCTAGGCCCTTTGCCTATTGGATAAGACAGCCATGATCCGCACTATACCTAATATGAGACATACAAGTCTATTAAGCAGTAACTATATATCATCACAATGTTCAATTCCATTATTCAGTTTCAGTGTCATCGAACTCCGAGATAATCAATAGTAGTTGGTACGCCTGGACATTTATGTCTCATGTCACGCATGGTTTGGGTGCAGCATTATAAATAAACAATAATAAATTTACTATAACTTTGTTCCTTTTCTACAATATAAAATAATTAAACTTTTCCAAACATCTTATATATTTTCTATTCGTTTTAAAAATAAAAAAATCTTTGACATACATTTCAAAATTTTAATTTTGTGTGCATGGATTTGGGTCAAGTGCAGTGGGCAGCTAATTGCAACGTAATAACCAAAATCGAAGACGACCGTGAAGGATCGAGTTGACGATTTGTAATCGTTAAGGAAGTCATGGATCATGGAATAAGCTAACAATAGCAACAACAACAAAAAAACAATTTAAATAATTCAGTTATACACACAATTTAAACATTTAATTTGCGTTTTCCTCATTTATTTTTCATTCAATTTATAAATTAGTAGCTACAAAAAAAAACAATTATTTTGCATTTTAAATTTATACTTTAATTTTTATCAGAGTGAAAAACCATCTCAACTGTCTCGCGTTATCCCTCCTAGACAACAGTGACACCCCCTATAGACTAAAGAGACACAACCCTCGACCTTCCCTTTACAAACTAAAAGTTTGTTTTATTCGTGAATTACTGTGAATATCTTTTTATTGGTGTCGTCAGAATTAATTTTTATTTCGGTTGTTTTGTTAACACAATAATTTATACTTAAATTAGAGTTTGTTGGAAGGTTTCCAATGGGAAATCGTAAAAAAAAGTTTTATTTAAATATAATTTTAAGTTTTATATACTAATGATTCATAAATATTTGAAATTAATGATTATCTTGAATATAGTAAATCTAAATAATGTGTAACTGTTGCCAGATATACAATATAGTTGACAAATATTGATATATTGTGTCATATATAGTATTTATGTAGCGATATAAGTTTTTATGGTAATAAAATATATTTCATTATCAAAAATTTAATTATCAAAAATTTCCTGATTGTATTTAATGAAAAGCTTTGATAGAACAAAGTGCGGAATTTTAAGCCCATTTAGCATACATATTTTCATGTAATAAAAATTTATACTAATTTAAAAAAAAAATAGAGAAAAATGACTTTTTACAACATATTTTCTACTGCACATACAAAATTTCCAGAAATAGAAAAATCTCTGTGGGTTTAATCGTCATTAAATAACAAACTAAATTATTTATTTTGCTCTTTGTACTCTCTGATACTAAAATTTCCTTGTTTATTAGGTTGGAGCAGGACAAAATCACATCTTCCGATTCTTGAAGACATTTATTAATTGTTTTTTTCTTCTTCGCAATTTTTTTCATTAACGCACTCATCTTCTATTTAATAATTTGAATAAAATCTTGGTAATATTTTTCCAAAAAACTTAACAATCTCACTTTTTGAATTACACAAATTTCCTAAAAAAACCGACAAACCCTATATGTTACCAAGATCCAACCAACATCCAACATCTTAGTAACAAATAGTGATAGTTCTTCGAAAAAAGTAAATAAAATATTCTGAATGGCTTAAAATATGGCCAGAGATTGTACTAGAAGAAAAAAATAAAATCAAATAAATTAGAAATGAAGAAAATTTAGAAAACTTCGTCAGCTACTTTATCAGAGAAAGTCAAACTAAATGGAGCAAATATTGTATAAAACTAAATAGTTAAAAATATGAAAATAATTTGTATAAAAACGTAATATTAGCAAAGGTCAAAATACCTTTTCTTATAATGTTATCGTGCACATAAAATCGATATTAATTGGTTATAAGAATATTATCGTATCAAACCTGATTGGAGAGCATTAATGAACTTGTCGATGTTGGCTAATGTCACGAAACGTCATAATTTAATTAAGCGTGAACGGAGAGATGAGAATCACGAAAGTTTAGAAATAATTAAGCTGCCCAATGGTCGTTATGAAACGGCAGCGTATGACAGTGAACTAATAATAGCATTGGAAAAAATGGTAACAAGCCATTTGCATATATTTATTACAAACGAACCGGTATATGCATTAGAATAATTTATGTGCATGCGAATAATTAGCTGCTGCCGTACGGGCATGAACGTATTTTCTAATGGTATTAGAATACAATAAAAAAGAAATAACTGGTTCCATCTGCCTGCAGACACCTTTCGAAGACCAGCCATAAAAAACATTGCGAAATCACCTCGTCGCTATACAAAATGTATTTATCCAGTTTGATTTCTCGCTTCAGAATTCAAAACGAAATCTGGAGCAGTCACGATTTAGATTCGCACGGCATATCACCCAAAACAAAAAAAAGAAAAGAAAAATGTATATAATCGACTTACATCATCGAATTAATTTTGAATCGATTTAAAAGCTTTCTTATTTGTTTGTTCCTGATTTATTTCCTTTACTTTTGTGATGTCCAATTTAAAAATTATTTGTCTAATGTCAGGAGAAAAATACAATGGGAATTCTTTATATAAGCGGTATTCACACTACTCAGTTTTATACATTTAAGCAATTATTGAAATAGACAAGACAACCTTCGTTTAAACGTTAACATGAAAGTGAAAACACTAATAAAACACTTTGTGTCATACTTATCAATTATAATAATTACTTATTTTATAATTGTAGAAAGACGTTAAAAAATTTAATATAAAGTAAAGAGATCCATGACATTAAAACAGCACATTTTAGGAAATAGTTTAATGTTATACCTCGATTAACGAATAGGTTGCATTCCACGAAATGCATTCGTTATTAGAGGTAAAAATTCTACGTTCCATCCTAAAAAATGAAAATATTTTTTTAAACAAAGAAAATAATAAAATCATATTTTAATAGATGAGACTACAGCAGATTATTGGTGCTATTATTCTCATTTAACAATTGTCTATGAAATTAGCACTGTAAATCAACACTTTTTCTTAAATCAAGATACATTTTACTTAAAAAAGTTTTCAATGTCATTTAAGTACTTTTTAAATTTGTCTTATTTTGTTTGTCTTCATTGCTAATAAGGTTTACTAAATATTTCACTAAAAAAACACAATATTCTACATTCAATAAAATTCTAATAACTGCTTCGTCGTCATTTATAAAACCAATTGATTGAGACACCTGGATAACTTTATTTCTTTAATGCTATTTTCTGCGTCTAGTAGAGATTCTGACCATATTTTATCGAATGATTGTTGGGCGTTGGCTTTAAATTGGATTTTTATGTTGAATTTACAGATTTACATTATATAGAAGGTTCGTTATTAGAGCTATGACTATATTTTGTTAATTACAAAAAAATATAATATAATTAAAATTGATATCCAAATAATATTGGTCACCCAATACTTGATTAACTTTGAAAAGTTAAAACTGAAAATTTCGTAATATATGTATTTCCAACCTAATATTGCTGAAATTTTAACCGATTTATTCAATTGTTATCAAAAACTGATATCAAACAATCATCTACAACTAACTTTGATTTAAATATTTTCTTAATTTAGAATTTATTGTACTCTATCAACTTTAATGTGTAAGTTTCTTTTTTAATCTATTTTTGGAGCTACTTGAGCTAGTGTAGAATAATGAATCGTACGATTTCATTTAGTTTAAATTAAAGATCGCATGCGAAGCTTTCCATAGATCCATGTCGGAAGTTGGAAAATAGTTTTCCACCGACGACGGAAAGTTATGTTTTCCCATTTCCACCTATTATCCTTACCACTCTAATGGATCTGCAACACGCCACAACAACATCATCAATCCCAGCGACTTAGCGAACACATCGCAGCAATGCCAAGATTTTCTTGTATAAAAAAATATCATTCATAAAAAAGACTTTAGAAATTTATTTTATGCAAAACCAGTTTCAATATATTATTTTACTAAAAATATTATTATTCTAATATAGTAATAAATAATATTATGGAATTATCTATATCTGTTACAAGGTTTTACTAATAATTATGTAACAACCACCATTATTTACATCCTTTTTTTTTTTTTCATTCGGTTTATCAAAATTGTTTTCTGGGGGATATTGATCATCAATTAAAATTGATTAACTTTAGTAACATGTAGTAATCAAAATATTGTATCAAAGTATTGAAAATGGTTAAACACAATAAAATTGATAATGTTTACTACTTCTAAGTAAATAGAATATCATGATTTAATAAAATTTTGAATAAAAATTGTGATAAGAAATAGGAAATTCAGTACAACTTGTAAGATGTATTCATTCAAAGTACTCACTAATTGAGTATAAATCTTCTTTGGTTAATAAGTATGTATGTAGTTTCATTCATCTATTTTCCAATTAGCTAGTGACATTTGACAATGAATAATCTTCTTAATTGAATGAATGGAAAAGGGTGCGGATTAAAGGACCTCCTTGGAAAATGGCGAATGCATGATTGTTGTTGGTATGCCCGTTTTGGATTTAGGAGAAGCTAATGGCGTTAATTTAATCAGTATTGCGGTAAAGGTTATAGGATTTTGTGTTTATGAGTGGAAGACAATGCAAGATGGTGTATTATTGATCAGCGGAAGACGCGTGAGAGGTAAATCGTTGGCGTTTCGAAACGCGTTAATCGCGAAAGGTCTCATCGCGACATTTAGCATTCGCTTCTCCTTATAGTCGCCTCCTCTCGATGCCAGATATTAATCCTTAATGACAGAAAAGGGGAACAAAAGGTGTTCATTACACATTTACCGAACAACAACGGCGTCACCGGGTTACGCAACGCAATTAGCCTAGATCGTTGCCATAGTTCAAGTTCGGCGGGAAAAAACTTATTTGCAAAAAAAAAATGCGGACACTTTTCTCCTAGGTTAAACTCTTCCACCGAGGGGGTACACGAGAGACAGTGTAGATTATAAAGCACACATCAAGGGCCGCACCTTGGAAGTAATTAACGTCAACTGTGCCATTCATCACATCCCATCTTCGAGCTCACACCAAATTACCGAGCGACAATACAACAACCGCAATTTGCATATACATATGTTGGGTTTGGAATGAGAAAGATGGAAGGAAAGAGATGGATGTAAAGAAGGGGTGATGAGATGGACAGAGAGAGGTTGGGAGGATTGCTGGAAGAAGAATGGCGAGTGGGAAAAAGTCCTAACTGATCAATTGTAATAAATTTCGCTTGGATGGAATAGACATTCAATCATCCGTCGGACTACCATTACGTTATACACATCGTCCACCCAGAGAGATGTAACTCTTGCATAACTGTAAATCTCTTCATTCTTTATATTCTCGTGCGCTGCACTCTTCTGCAATCCTCGAGACTACCTACTTCTCTTCTCATCTCTTAGACGTTTCATCCTCTGAGTGGCTCCACGGAATGGGATGAGACGGATGTGAAAAATTGCGTGATTGATTAGCTTCTCTCCGTTTGTGTGTTAACACAGTAGCCGCGGACGTTAGTTACCGTTCGTAATTATTTTTAATACACGTTTCGCTTTAATTCTTCCACTTCCTCATCACGCCCAGCCTCCGATTTATATACACATATATACACATTCCCATACCCATTTCACGACCGCCAAAAAATCTCATTAACCTCCAACAACTTTCAGAGTTAGTTGACTCGACCTAGCAATTGGGCCACTGAACAAATGTGAAGTCAAAAAAACATATTTAATCAGTAATAATGACTACATACATATAATAGCACAGAAGGTCTGATATATTTTAGGAAATACCACAATTTATTATTTTTAGTCTATTACTTTTTCGCATGCAAATAAGTTTGTAAAATGTTAGTACCAATCCAATGATTATTTTTTTATATTAAATTTGATAAATTAATTGTATTATTGTCTAATTAATTGTGTAATAACCATTGTTCTTATTACAGTGGTGCCTCACACAACGAACTTAATTCGTTCCAGGAGCAAGTTC
>NW_017099077.1:0-79699 GCF_001412225.1 Nicrophorus vespilloides
CCATAACATCCATAAATTCGATGCGCATAATCTTGGTTCATACTTAAATTATGATAACTAATATTTACGCTATTCATAGAACGCAAACAAGATTAGAATCCTTATTTGCAATCGAGATTTACGGTATGCGTGCATACGGAATTGAATAATCAGCTTTAGAGAGGAGCGCCGAGTGGAGCAACGCGGAGATAGATTTGATTCCAGAAATTACATATTAATGGTGACACATGCATGGGGATGCAAATACATGGATGTGGGAGCAAAGTTTACACCAAAATTATTGATTTCGCATCATATCTGGATTAGTTTCCAGATCCGTTTAATGCATTCAGTCGAAGGGGCGCAGAGACACTAATACCATCCGATTCTTAATGGAATTTCGAGAAAACTGCGATCGATTCTACACGGCTTTCAACTCACTCCTCCGTCCACTCTCGGCACTCGCATCTCGATTTTAAATTGTTTTTCTTCGCTCGACTGTTGTTTCATTGCAATTCCGTTCGTTTTCCATCCACTCGCTGCATTTCTTTGTCATCCATGGATATCCATTGAAAACGATAGATGCGAAGTAACAACAATAGCAGAAGCAGCAGCAGCAACAACAACAACATGTAATTTGACGTCTGAAACTCGTATTCCGTCCGATGCGAATATCGATTGACTTGCAACGCGAGAACAGTGAGAGGAGACATAAGAGTCCTCCGCTTCTGCAGATACTGCGATTCCGTGCACCGACGCGAATAAATCCTGCTGAATGCGTTATATAATTAAGCAGGCTGCATTTGATTGCGTTTGCGGTTTCTGCATCGGAGATGCAAACCACTTGAGGACGAATTCGTTTAATTGGATTTGCAAACTAACGACAACACAAACAACAACAGACGGAAAAAAACAACAACAAGCAATTAGTAAAGAAGAACGGGTACAATTAATCATTTTCTTACTCTGCTCCATCCCGAATTACCAAGTAGGCGGAAGATAAAAATTGCCTAACGAGTTTATAAGAAGGAGAAGAAGGTTTATGAAGCTTAAAACAGTGTTTCTTAACTAGAAAGCAGTTAACTTGGGACACCTTTAGCAACATTTTAATAGAGAGTTTCCAAGTCCAGCTCTTGCAGTTTGAGGAACTTTATTTGTGCATCTTGTTATCGAGCATTGTCCTGCAAGAAGTTTAGACTGTATTTATTCACCAATCTTGACTTCTTATTCTCAAATTTCCTCATCTATTTGGTTACATTTAGTACAGTATGAACCTGTAGTGGAAAACATGACTTACTGAGAGAGGGGGAGACCGCGAAGGTGAGGCCTAACCAGCTGCATGTAGTGGAAAACTCCAGTGCTGGACCACTAAACACACTCCATAAGCTTTTTTTTTGGTGAATATTTGGTTTGTCACTGTGTTTTCGCATTCATTATTATCCAATCATTGTGTTCTACAAATGTGCTTCTATCCTATAATGTAAGGCTTTTTTTTATATATACTTATCAAATCTTTAACCCTTAAACTGCATGCTGAAAGAGCTTAGTATGAATACTATGTAAAATTCAAACATGTAAACCACTTCATACATAAATAAAAACATTTGAAACAAAAATAATCCATTTTTCGTCATACATAACATTATGGTGTAAAACTGGTTCACCTTCATATCATGGCAGCAAAGAAAAGCAAGCTTTGAAACGATTTTCAAATGTTTTAGTATTTTTGGAATAGTAAGGTTTGATACTGATAATTTGGAAATCAAAATCGAAACTTCTCAATGGCTTATAGTAGTTAGATAATCGAACATTTCATACTTAATGACCTAATACAAAATTATAAGAACGTGGGAAAATTTATAAAATTATTATAATTAACATTATTCTAAGAAAGTCTCATTAACCTAAAATTAGAATTTCAAAAGTTTAAGGATCTTTGACTAACATCTTTTCTTCTTTATTATTGTTCTAAGGGCGTTTCCATGACTTCGAAGCTGTTCGATAATTTGGTTCAATTAGTGTAGCCTATAAGAAGCTTCAATTAATCTGGATCGCTTTCACCTGCAACCGACAAACTTATGTCGCTTGTCTTCTGATGGTAATTTAAGTGGTTCATTTGTGAACATTGGTAATTCAATAACATGTCCGAAAATGCAATAAGGATATTAAGCATAAAGTTCGTATTCGCCGCAAAATCAGAAGTTTCCTAATTTAATTTAAGAGCTTTCTTCAATAAACACAAATGTAACAAATGAATCTATTTATATTAATAAAATATTTATAAAAGATATTTCTTATTAGAAAAATTTCAAAAACAAATTTTCATAATCATTCTCAGTGCAAAAATAATTATGTTAAAGAAACTTTAATATCTTAAAAATCATCAAGTTAAAACTTTAAAACTACATATTATAATTAACACTTTTTAAAATTACTAGAAATGTCTTCAAATTAAATAAATTCAACTTTCACTGTAACATTAAGAATTTCATAAAATATTGAATAAATGTTAATGAAATTCGAGAAGAAATAGCAAAACATAAAGAGTATGAACAGTGGTTGTGAAGCAGCATGGGAAAAAAATAAATCTTGTTTCAATGGAGATAATGAGCATTCTGTTCGGCCTGTTGCATCTACCTTGTTGGCAAGGAAGTGGATTTTGTGAACAGGTAAAAAATTCCATTTCTAATAGTTTTTTTTTTTATTGCAACATGTCTTAAAATGTAATTTGAGACAATAATGAAATTATTTTAGTTTTATGTAATTTTTATAAGAATCAAACTTTAATTCTAATAAAATGATTACTGCGCTTGTAATTCCACGATTCTAGTATAAAACAAAGAAGTGTGTACATTTAGATACAAAATTAAAGTATTCTTAGTGTACAGTAAAGGTTGGTATTAAGAAAATGTGAAAATTAGAGATAAGTATCATAATTAAGAACTATAAACTAAAACATTCCATCGATTCTAATTGGATTATAAAAATAATTACTATTATGTACTTATAAAATGAAAACATGCTAATGAATGGCGAAATTTTAAAGTTTTGTGAAATTATCTAAAAAAAAATCTTATTGAAATATATGATCTCAATGGAAACGTTGATTTCTTTAATGTAAAAGACTATAACTCATTTAATGGTTATAATGATATATAGTAACTACCTTTTTAATTATACAGCAATAACTTCCATAGTACGGCTTCGATCAGTCCGGATTCATTATAATAAGGTTTGCAAATTTCACAACAAACTACATTTTAATTGAGGAATTAGTTCTAAAAACTATATTTTCTATTTCAATTTCTATTTATCCTTCGATTAGTCCGGGATATTGCGAAATAGTTTATCCGTACTATACGAGGTACATTAAATGAATACACAAATAAATACTATAACTAATTAATCTCCTAATACTTAAATTATTTAAAATATTTAAAAGAAATGAAAAATTATAATTCAGTTCGATTTATTGAGACGTTCAAACTTCGATTTGCATAAGCGCTCGGAATTAGATTTCAGGTTTGGTTAGAATTTACAGCGGATTAGTTTCAGCGCCCGGCAACGAATTAAAGTTAGATTAGGGTTCGATTAAAGTTAAATTACATCGGAATGCAATCGAGCTTTTATTCGATTCAACTCCACAAACGGGGTTAAAAACACGTGCAAAATACAGCGAAACGTTTGTGTTTGCAATTGTTAATGAACATCGAAGATTCGATTTGCTCATGTTTGATTCATTACAATATAATTGCATGAATCATTCAGTTCCAATTGTTTTGTAACACAAAAATAAAATCAGCATTAGGACAAACTTAATAATTAAAAAATTAAAATGGAACACAAAATTATTATTTACATACAAAAGTTCGCTAAGTTAATACATTTGTTTCTGAAAAAACAAAAGTAGTTTGTCAATTTGTTAAAGTCTAACGATATTACATATCAAATTTCAACAAGATCGATAAGAATGGATAGGAGTAACTGCAAGATTTGTGATATTGGTTTTTCTCATTATACAATCATGTCTCTTTTTGTGTCCTCGATTAGTCCGGTTTCAAACAGTGCGGGATATTGGCAGTATTGCACTATGCGAAGAATTACTGTAGAGTTTGCACAAGTTTGATTCATTAAAATATAATCGCATGAATCATTCAGTTCCACTTACTTTGTAACACACATATAAAATCACAATTAGGACAAACTTAATAACTACTTTATATGTAATTTAATTTATTTGTGATCAATATAATAATTTGAAATTACAGCTTCAATCAGTGTGGATTCATTTTAGTACGGTTCAAGAAAACTAAATTTTAATTGAGCAAAATGAAAACAAATTCTAATAAATTGATACACAAAATTATTATTTACATACTTGTTGGTTTTCTCCTTTATATAATCAAGTCTTTCTTTGTGTCCTCGGTTAGTCCGGTTTCAAACAGTGCGGGATATTGGCAGTATTGCACTATACGAGGTATTGCTGTATAGTTTGCACATGTTTAATTCATTAGAATATAATTGTGTAAATCATTCAGTTCCACTTGTTTTGTAACACACAAATAAAATTGCAATTAGGACAAACTTAATAACTACATTAAATGTAATTTAATTCATTTGTGATCAATATAATAATTTGAAAGCTTCGATCAGCGAGGATTGACTACTCTTTACAAGTCTCTCTTTGTGTCTTCGTTTAGTCCGGTTTCAAACAGTGCGAGATATTGGCGGTACCCATTACCCGCACTATGCGAGTTATTGTCCATATAGTTTAATATTAGTTTAGATAAATATGATCATTCTTGATTATTCATAAAGCACATATTTAAAATATACAAACGAATTGTATCAATTCCATTGAAAAAGAAAAAATATCTCTTGAAACGAAGGCCTGAAAATCGATTTCGCTCGTAAAATAAAAGTACCCTTTTTAAATTAAATGTTTCTCTCTTTTTGTTATCTCCGTCCAATGGAAATGCCGGAAAGCCATGAAGAAAGAAATACGGGAGGAGAACCTTTCGCAATTGAATTTGTCCCTCCTTTATTGGTTTATCCGGCGATGTGTAGTTAAAATTAAATCCAAACTAGAATTAAGACATGCTTGTATAAAATCAATTTATCCTGGGCTCTTCTTTACTATTCTTTTGTTTCTTTTTAAACTTCAGTCCCATTCATTGTTGATACACTCAACCGCATTGTTTCTTTAAGAAACAACGCGTAAGAGTCTTTTTCGACAGAAGATATTTAATCTTCTCGATTCAGTTTTGAAACGTCGATTATTGATTAACAACATAATTAAATAAAGTTAAAATATTATCATCAAACAAAGAAAAGTATAAACTCAGTATGAATTGATGTGGTGGCGCCATCAAGCTTCGTTACAGAACGACAAATACGCATAAAGTTAAATTATAGTTTATTTGTTCAGTTTTCCATTGATTACTATAAAAGAACACAATTTTCATTGTGGATTTTGCTTTGTTTGATCCGCGTGCCAACGAAATTCCGCGACGTGCCAATAGTGGCACGCGTTCCATGTATTTACCATGTGCAACATTGTCCACTAATTCCTTTTACACTTGTACTTTTATTTGCATTAAAACATAAATATTTTTAGTTACATAATTTTGTTAGTTGTTTATTGGTTATATATATTATTAACTTAAATCTTTGTAATAAAACCTTTTGTTTCTACTTCTTTTGTATTCTTTTCAATAAGTATGTAGGGCACAGGTAATTAAGATTAATAAAAAAATAAAGTATTCAATTTGAAAAACGAAAAGAAATAATAGATATGAAGTATATGAACATAACATAAATTAAATAATAATTTGTTAATTACATTACAAGTTAAAACTACGAAAATGTAAGTTGAAGTTGTAAAAGCACGAATTAAGAATGTTAGTGAAAATGTAAAGTCAATGTTGGGTAGAAGATGAAAGAGGTTTCACTGTAATAAGAGAAAATAAAGCACACGGAGGAATTATGTCAGTGGAAGAGTGCAATGTAAGCTGAGGACTAGGACTAAGTAGTACGAGGTGGAAGTAACCGAACTTCGTCACGCATTCCGGCACTTTTAATGGAATTACGAGACCAAACCTAAATGTTATTTGTTTACAGTACATTAACAGACATACACTATCAAGTTTAACTTATCTAACTATTATTATACTTTTTATTTGTTATACTTTGTTTTTTTTATATTAGTTTAATTTAGATAATGGATTCCACAAATATCCCACGTTCTTTAAAACCGGACTAAACGAACTACAGTGAATTCGCACTGATCGTAGCCAGACTGTGCGGGGTATAGATATATAATATGTAATATTTGTCTAATTCCAATTACTTTAGAATAAGTATAGCAATAATCCATTTATTTATATAATTTAAATAACACATCCATTTAATTTAAACCATGAATAAAGTCTGATATACAAAATCAGATCTGAGTTAACGTACGCAATTCGAACAAAAATATATTGTCCATTAAGTGAATGTTCGTTAATCGAACAGAAATGGGTGAATTTGCTAGAACGTACTTTATGTTCACAAGAACGTACTTTACGTTCATACAAACGTACAGATTTAAATTTCATAAAACGAGTTAGGAAAAAATGGACATGGATATTTTTTAAAGTTAAATATTTTGGTTTTCGGACAAACACAAATTTGATATTGATTTATAACTAACGTTTATTACGTACGTACGTTTTTTGGCTCCAGCTTTTATATTCAGAAGAACGTACGCATTTATTTTTCATAAAACGATTTTTTAGAAAAATGAACATGAATATTTTGGTTTACTAAAAGCAAACAAAAATTTGATATAAATTTACAACTAAATTTTGTTACGTGCGTACGTAATTTATACTAGATTTGTATGATTCGCAGAGAGCGGGGTTAAATTTTATGCGTTTTTTGACTCCAAGAATACAAAAAAAAAGAACTTAATCTGATTTCAGGCTCAACGGTCAAGGCTAGAGTTTTTCGTGATAATAAAATGAAACATAGGCCTTCGGGCATTTCCTTCAATACAAATAAAGGAAATAGGTGAGGTGAGTCTTATCTTCGAAACGAATTATCTCCATTCGAGAATTGATTAGTCGAAATCCATTTTGTGTGTAAAGAGGACATTGTGTCCATTTTTGTTGATCATCCGCGATGGATTTGTTGGCGTGCAGTTTATCTGAGGCCGCAGTGATTTTTCGCTGACACAAATGACGGATCGAAGACGTCGTGAAACCCATCAAGTGGAAATTTATCTATCTATAAGAGCGCAGGGTAAATCCCCTCTCCTACCCACGCCCCTCACAGCATCGGCATCCGCAGATGCTCGACATTGACACTTACTTAAAGAGGGGAGACACCGAGGAAGAACAGCAAGGGTGAAAACACACGAAAATGCATACTTACATTTTATATGTATGCGTTAATGTTGCAGCAAATCACGTCGTGTGTGTTGTAAAAGGAAAAAGAGATGGGGGGAAACCATACAGACACCCTTTTTCGAAGCGGGCATAATTAAACGAAACCGCAGGACGTAATGGATTCAATTGAGCGTAAATTTCAGCCCTCCGATTAAAACGCGAATATTTATCGCCCCCCTAGGTACGTGCCACCAACCATCTCCCTCTTCACCAAATATACGTGATTGCATATCCGCAGCCGCCTCCTGCAAATTATGCAAAACTTTCGAGCGATTAATTAAAAAATATTCAAATTTTCATAACCGCCCAGTTTCACGACGATAAACGGAAGTTGTTATTCCATGTTTGTATTTTGCTTCTTGCAATTTGTAAATCGTTTTTGTTGTTGTTGTTTTTTCTACGTTTTGTCTTAGCAGTTGATAAAGTGTAATTACAATTCCTTGGTTTGTACAAGAACAGAACAAACAAATCTATCAACAATCTTGTATGCAATAAGAAATAATGTTGTGATTTTCATGAAATATAGTATATTAAGTAATGACAATAATACAGCAGTAGCTCGCATAGTGCGGCTTTGATCAATCCGGATTCTCTACAGTCCGGTTTGAGAATTTCAAAACAAATTAAATCAAAAAAAATTCGAAGACAAAATTATTATATGATTTTTCTTTTGATTCTATTTTAAATTTTTTTTAATAAATTTATTAATTTCATTTTTAGTAAAACAAAAATAGTAATACACAGGAGAACGTCAACCATCAATTGTGATAAAATGTTTATTTTTTTAATGTCTACAATATTACAAACTATTCATTTACTGAACTACAAAAAAATTGTTAAGAAAACTACAGTATTTAATTTTTACGAAATAATCTGTATTTTATGAAATATTCAATTCAACTTCACTTAATTAAGTTTACTATATTCAAATAATAGAAAAAACAGTTTTTTTCATGAGAGAAAGTATCAACTTTGGAATAAATAAATTTTGAACTGTTTTATAAGTATTTATAACTATTACTTTTTGTATTAATTGTTTCACAAGTTTCTGAATACTTAAGCTTTAGACTATTTTGTATAAAGCTTAAAATGAGAATTTTAGTATACAATAGATTTCAGAATTAATCTATAAACAATTAAGAAAAACCAATAAAAAGTCTCCAAACACATCTTATAATTTGTAAGTCAATTTATGTTTGTTTCAAATTGGAATAAATGAAATTTTGTCATAGAAATATTAAAATACATACTTTAAAAAAAAAGAATGTTGTAGAGTTTATAATAATGTAACGAATTGTTTGCAAGGAAAGTAAATAGTTGATAAAAAAAAACTTCAATTAATCTAGATTAAAGCCATAATCCTTATAACATAAAATAAGCATTTCAATATGTATATTCAATAGTATTATCATTAGTTCAAAACCGATATTTGGAGATTATAATACCTGAGAAAGCTTCCCACTTGAATGAAATATAATTGCCGAACGTCGGTTTCCTGAAGAGCGTTGAGTCTGTTCTGAGATCCTCACAAGTTTGTTATTTAATCTGCACGTTACGACCACACGATTATCCAACATCAAAGTCCGTTTAGTTTAGATGCAATAAGATATCAATATGCACATATTGATAATAAACAAATTTATCTGTAATTACATCAAATTATAATTAAAATTTGTTATTCAATATAAATATTGAAAATATAATAAGAAAAAGTAAAATAATATCTATTGTATTCTTAATTTTAATAATGTTCATAAGTCTTCATATAAAAAAACTTAAAGAAAAAAGTCATTCTGACGTTCATAATCCCAACTGTATCGAAATCCCGACAACCATAATCCCGACTATATCAAAATCCCGACTATATTAAAATCCCGACAACCATAATCCCGACTGTATCAAAATCCCGACAATATCGAAAATGTCTTCAATAACATTTTTAAATTATTCCAGAGCATAGTGACTTTTAAATTGTTATTAATAATAAATAACAACAATTAATAATCTAATTGTATTGAGATTATTTCATAATGTTAACGTTTGTTATGAATAATTCAACAAAATCAAATAAATTAATAATAACTTTTTGTTATTAATAATAAAAATGTAGCACAGGGTGACTAGGCTCCGAAATAGTCGTGATTTTGATACAGTCGGGATTTTGATACAGTCGGGATTTTGATATAGTCGGGTTTATGGTTGCCGAGATTCTGATTGAGTCGGGATTATGGTTGTCGAGATTTTGATATAATCGGGATTTCGAACGTCGGGATTTCGATACAGTTGGGATTTCGAATGTATTTCGGTTATCGGGCTTGAGATATAGACCCCAAGAAAAATATTGTTTCTCCAAATGTAGAAGAGCTGTTTGGTTATAGATATTTGTTTACCTTATTGTTCAAGACTTTTGATTTTTGGAATTGGATTTTGTTTTAAATAAATATTTAAATTCTAACTGTTAATTAAAGTTTGAGGAGCCCCGAAAAAAAAATTCAATCGGGACTCACGCTTATTGAATCTGGCCCTGACTGAAACTATACTTTTGTAATGCTTCCATAGACAAAGACATTTCAAGTATAATTTATGTTTGGTACATAAAACTTATTTACATACTGAAGATCAAGAAGCAGCAATAAAATGCTAGTTATTTATGGATTTTTCTATATTGTATTCTGCTACAAAAAAAAATAACAGAAATATAAGTAATGTATTAATATGTTGTTATTTAATATATCAAACTATTATATAAAATTGCGCAAAGAAGATAAATTATTTGTGAAATGCTTATAACAATGAATGGCACATATTTTATTGTAGAATCGCTATGTAAGGCAGTATTTTATTCTTTAAGCTTTGGCACTCTTCCAGGCTATAACCAAACATATACCTATTAATAAACAAAGGATTACAAGGATGACGTGACTAAACTTTGTGGTCGTTATCGTATTAACATGTTTGTTACAGTAACAATTAGTTTCTTTCTTAATTTAAATTACATAATAATTATTGTTATTACATAATGTATTGATTATATCGACCAATCTGCCTTTAATTGTATATTTTACTTAACATGTACCTGATACAATGGACAAATATAAATATATTTTGTAGTTAATCGGTTTTTTACTGTAGTCAATAGATTTTAGCTTTTTTTTTCGATTTTTCTAAATTAATATTGTTTAATTTAATTTAGAAATGAAAAAAAATGTAATCAGATTAATTTTGATTCTTATGTAGAAGATTTAATAAAAGTTTCAATTTACTATAATTTTTATTGTTATTATTTGTTTCTGAGATACATCAGATTCTAACTGTTTTTAAATTAATATAATACATTTTGTAACTGTTGTATTATTAAACTCAACAAAATTTTACAAATTCAGTAAAAATAACAATATGGAAAGATTTTTTTAGATAAACATGAAACACGGTTCAATATTCAATAATTTTGAATTGATGTACATAATAAATAAATTAATGTATAATTTATAAAACAATTTGCATACATTTACCATAATTGTATTTTAATAATCATTGATAATTGTATATTAATTTATTAAATACACAAACAAATAAATTAATTATTGTATAAATTTGATATTAAATTAATTAACATCCAATAATATTAATTGTTATTCAAAAGTTAGTGAAATTTGTTAAAAAAAAATAGTATTTACATAAATATGGAATTACTACTTTGTTTATTTATTCAGTATGAAAGAAAAATTTGATAAACTTTAAACAAAATAACTGCACTTTATATACAATTTAAGTAAATAATGAATTAAGATTTTGAAAGGCATTCATTTTATTCATAATTTTTTGTTTATGTCGTATAATTTTATTCATAATCTGTTCATCAAGTGAACATTGAGTAAATTTAAAATCGTTGAGATCTTTTCCGGTGGATAGTTTAGCATTATAATGATTAGATTTTTAATTTGTTGTTTGGCTTCAGTAGTATATTGATGATCTGCGATTCCACTATTTCCTTTGACTCTAAATCTAATGCTATCTTTAACACTGTCATTGTCCATCGACTTGGCTGAAGGTCCATATGCTGAACCTCCTTCATTTCACTGACCATCTGTGATGAACGATCGCCCTGTTGCTGCAAGCACCGAGAGGGCTCACAAAGGGCCTGGCTTGACCAGGATTCGAACCGGCTCGCACGAATTTCGGATATTAACCCCTATTCATAAATTAGTAAGAAACATCTCTACCATTTATAAAAAATGCTATAACATAAACATATTAACTACGATACTAGTTTATGGCTTAATATAACAATTATAGCTGAAAGTAACAATAAAATGCACCTTAATATTATATAACAAATGTACTCTTAAGTTAATTTACTATACAATTTTGTAACTAATTTTTGTATAAATTTAGAAGTACGGTATAAATTGTATTACACTAAAAAACTACTAGTAGACTTTCCTTTAAGAATAAAATATGCACTACATTAACAACTATATAAAAATGCAATGTCAATAAGTTTACTGCATGCTTATATAACTAAATATGGCACAAATCCATTTGCAAATATTTACATAACTTTGGTAGAAGATATTAAATTACACTAAATTGGTTCTATATCCAATATCCTTTAATTTCAGAGTAAAATATAAATTGCACATTAACATTATATAATAAATTCAATGTAAAGATGATTTCCTATACGATTGTGTAACAAAATATCACACGAATGTATTTGTAAATATTAACATAACTTCTGTAGAAGATGTTCGATTACATTAAATTAGTACTATAGTAAAGATAGCCTTTTCAATTAAGAGCAGAATATACATTAACACATTAACATTATGTAATAAATTTAATGTTAACTTTTTATTGTCTAAATTATATTACACTAAATTACTACCATTATACTTTCCTTTAGGAATAAAATATGCATTACATTAACAACTATATAAAAAAGCAATGTCAATAAATTTTACTGCATTATTGTATAACTAAATATAGAATAAATCAATTTGCAAATATTTACAGAACTTCTGTAGAAGATATTCATTTACACTAAATTGCTTCTATATACAGATATCCTTTTATTTTCAGAGTAAAGTATGATTTGCACATTACATAAAAAATTCAAGGTAATGATGATTTCCTAGACGATTGTGTAACAAAATGTAGCACAAATTTATTTGCAAATATTAACATAACAATCAACACTGTTGACAGACCCATATGATTTGTGGATAGTACCAACCTTCAATGGATACTTTTCAAAATTTCATGTTATTCTGACATTTAGTAATTTTCCAAATAATGGATAAAAAGAATTTCGTGCGTTGATTAAACATTATTTTTGATACGTAAAAATACTGTTAAAGCCAAACAGTGGCTTGATAAGTGTTATGAAGATTCTTGAGAAAGGTAAAAATATCAATAGAGAATATTACATGATAATATTGGATCGAAGATTGAGTGTAGAAATCAAGAAAAAAAACATTCTCACGTGCAAAAGAAAAAAGTGCTGTTCGACCAAGATGGCAAATTGAACGAATTGCTTCCTCGCCCACCGTACTCTCTAGATCTGGGCCCCATTGACTACTGGCTTTTTGCAGACATCAAAAAGATGTTCCAGGGAACAAATAAAGGGCTCAAATGAAGAAGTGATTATCGAAACTGATGACTATTTTGAGACCATGAATGAATGTATAACTCTTAAAGGAAAGTACGCTGGTGAATAAAGTCGAATTTCAAAAAATAAATGTTTTTCTTAGTAAAATCAGAGACTTATTGAGTGATGTGTTAATTTCTGTAGAAGATAATCAATTACATTAAATTAGTACTAGCATTTTCAACCCATCAATATGTATTGCACATTAATATTTAGTTAACAAAATCAATCTTTAGAAGTAAATAAATATGACACTAATCTGTAGAAGAATTACACTAAATTAATACTAAAGTACAGATAGCCTATGATTTCAGATAAAAGTATGAGTGGATTACTTTCGCCTTTCCTCAATCCAATTTGTACACGTTCAGAGCGAACCAGAATTAAACGCAGTATATTGAGTATAAGACGTCTCAATCTGAAGCTATAAAGTTTTCAACACTAAATATACTTTCATCATCCGCGATTTTTTATCTTCCTCTCCTATATCTGCTTTTTTTATATATGTATATATAAAAATATTCGTGCGGTTTTATAGAAGAGCAGAGTATAAAACAAAATTGAGCAGAGGTGTGTATTAATATTTCCAAGGCCCTCGTGACGCATAATATTTATTATACATGTGTTTTGTTGTTCCTTTTTTTTATCATCCATACACGTAGATAGGTCTCACGTCTATGTGCATATAATAAATTTTTTCGAACAGATTTAAAAATGGGGAGTTTTTTTGTTTTGTTTGTGGTTTTCTGGAGTTTATATTTAATATGCGCGATTTAAATTTAGGTCCACTTCTTTCGGACTGGCCAACATAAATATAGACACTTGGACGAGTCAAAACATTAGATTCTATGTAAAATAAAATTTTTATGCCAGAATTGAGTGTTGATGTAAACGTTCGTCAGATTTACATTCGTTTTTTTTGCTCTATTTCTTAATTTAAATATTATTATAACAATATTTATCACATTAGATTAGATATTCAAAAATAATTGATAAATTATTTACGTAAACGTTACTTTTGATAACGAAGCTTCGATATAACGAAGTCTGCATTTCTTTGAAATCATTTTTTGAAAAAAAATGTTAAATTTTACTAGAAGAAAAAATAATATCCAAGAAATGGAGTATCAACAAATTGGTTTTAAAAATGTAAATAAAGATAATGTTTAAAAATTAGTTGAATGCGAGAAGACGAGGAGAATGAAGACGAAGTTAAAGAAGTTTCAGAAAATAAAAATTTGACAACCAAAGATTTAACAATCAATATAATTTTGATTTTTTTTTAGTGAAAATGAACCTGATTTAGGAAGAAACATTATTAATAAGAGTTTAGAATTCTTAAATGAAAGACTTTTTTCTAACAATCATCTTTAAATTCATATTTAAAAAATATGATTTCACTTTGTATGTAAGTTGTGTGTTTATTTAATAAAACTTTTCTTTGTTCGAATGAAAGCTTATCATTCTCTATATCATTCTGGAATGTTTACCTCTGAAAACAAAATCACATACGTTAATCAAGGTATGACTGTATATATATATGAAAAACACAAAGTCAAAGCAGACCATTTTCATCATTGATACATCTGTTAATAAAAGTATATAAAATCGCTTTTTGTCAATTATTGTAATATAAATAAATAAGTAATGTTCAAGAACGACAAGTATGTTTTAGTAATTAGTACATGCAGGCACTCATAGCCAAATTAGTTTATAGTCTAATTTTGTTAGTTTTTGAAAAGTAATACCAGTAAATAATTCTTATTTTTATACAATAATTCTAATATTGCACTTTTCAGCAATTCGATTTACCAATTAAAATTGGGCATCTGCCGAGTTGGCAAGTGCCCAGTTGACCGTTGCCGATTTGACCATCGTCTTCTTGACGGTCGTCCACTTGTCCGTCGCCGAGCTGTCGCGTACCCTCATGTAGATTTGACTGAACTTAGTTTATTTTGTAATTTTATTCAATTGTATACAAACGAATACAAATCAATAATCACTAGAAACAAATTAATTTAAAATCCTTCTATATATTGTCTTCTATATAATGCCTTCTATATAATGTTCAGTAGAAAAGTGACTCATAATAAAACATTAATTGAGATCAATATTTAAACAAAAATTCTGTTTGAAGAATTTTGTTGGGTGAAAAATTCCCTAGACCAATCTTTGTGCTTTTTTTTTCAACTGTATTATTAAATATGGATTTATGAGATACCATAATAAATAGAAAAGAAGCTTAGCTGATGCATATAGATTGTATTTGCATTTCATGAAGAAAATAAGTTTCAAATCCAAAATATAAAAAAAAAACTTTCATTTCACACGTATTCGACTGAAAGGACTTCAAAAGACTAATCTTTAGTACAAAAAAGTCGAGTATACTGTAAATATATAATGTATTGAATAAAATTTAAATTATATTGTAATATATTTAAATTGCATTTTCAAATTCCATTATATTAAACTTCTATCGAAATATCGCATTCATATTTAAATTGTCTATTATTATTAATTTCAATAAGATTCTTGGATATTAAATCTGAAAGATTTGAAGATTTCCAATGTTCATTACATTGAATAAAAACAAATATTTCAATACTGCAATATATTTATAACAAGACCTTCTTTAGTGCGGCTTCGATTAGTCCGGATTCATTCATGTAAAATTGTGAAAACAATTTCGATTAGTGCGGTTTCAAACAGTCCGGGATATTGACGGAACCAAGAATCATGATGTTGTCTGGATCAATTTGCTGATATATTCAATTATATAACGCAGATAAACGTCGCGTCGCAGCACGCTGATATTATTCGATTTTAGCAAAGTAGGTAAAGATTATCAGATAACATTGTTAACCGTGGATAAGTGCATCCTCTAAGAACGCGCGGAGCATGGAATGATTATCTAAACGCACTGGCGGTATTGGAACGAAGAAAAAAAAATATGCATTATAAGCAAATTTTACTGCAATCCGTATTCAGAGAACTAAAGAAAGTAATCATAATTAAGCTCCTTTTTTACAAGAAAATCTTATTTTTAAATGGCTTCAATACCTTCATATAGATTTAATATTTGCTGATGGCTGTTTTTGTACAGCCTAATGCGATTATTCCTTCAAGTGCTTTAAAATGATTGATTGGTTATGCACATATTGAGATTCATTCAAATACAATTTCTTAAGAAATCTTAAGAATTTTCATAAAATTTCCAAAGTATTTCTTATATAATTACAACAAAAATTCTAATTTCCAAAGTATTTCTTATATAATTACAACAAAAATTCTAATTAGGAAAGAAACAAATTATAAATTGTGATAATTCACGATAGTCCGGTTTAAGAATTTCCAAACAAACTAAATTTTAATTGAGTAAAACCAAAAAATAATACACAATAAGTTTTTGTGTGGTTTATTTCAATTTTATTTAGTTAGACCGGTTTCAAACAGTCAAATAAATATTATTTATTACATGCTTTTTAAATTTTAATTAAGTTTTCAATTAACGTTTAATAAGTTTGAGACAGATTTAAATCAGTAATTATATTTCGAAAATTAGTTCTTTTTTAATCTAAATTTAAACTTTATAATCAATATAATAAAAATGAAAAATTCTGCAGGAAATTGAAAAGCTGAATTTGTAATTCACAATCTATAAAAACGTCAATTAATATTTAACATGTATGTTATATTACATAACACATTTCATTTTCGTTGAATAAGTAACTACGATTATTTTTACAACTATAAACGTTTACTTTATAAGAGAAGATATATCATACATATTTATTATTTTTGAAGGAATATTAGCTTTTAGATAAACGTCTTCAAAAAAACACGTGTACATCAAGTTTAGTACTTTAAAAATGCACACATTTCAACGAGTCTATTCAGATTTTACGTAATATTTACGCGGTATAGCTTCAATAAAGTTCGAACGAAATTGTAATTCTGTTTTCAACGACTATATTAAAATTTACGAATATCCAAACAAATTCATTTAAACATAAATATTATAAAACATACCAAATTATATAATAATCGTGACGTATTACAACTCAATTTATGTGATGAATTTCACTGTTTTTGGTCAAAAAATTTTAATAGTTAATTTGGTAAAATTTTGACTAATTTTGTTGGAAATTTGGATATAAAAAAATAAGTTTATAAAATTGATTTTTTTTTCATACAACAATAAAAATATTCATGTTAATTATGAAAATTCTAAACTACAAAGACGTATTTTTGCAATTAAGTTATTATTCTATATACACATCTTTTAAAAACTAAGTTTAAAACAAAAATCATTAATATATATTTATTTATTTTAAACACCCGTACTTAATTATACGGCTATTTCTGTTCTAATTACTTTCAACTAACCGTAATTACTTTGAAACTTGCAACAATTACTTAAATTGCGTTTCTTGTCCTCGAAAAGTACAAGAAAGAAGAGAGAGAGAGAACAAAATAATTCGGGAAAAAAGAAAACGAAATGGAAATTTCGTGTCTGAATTTTTAAACAATTATTATTCCGTTAATGTGTATACGCTTCGTCTCGTTTTCCGTTTTAATTCTCCTTTATTTTTTTGAACCTCCTCGAAAGGGCTCGAAGTAAATCATGAAACCATAAAACCTATGACCAGTTAGCATTTGCCAAGGAAAAATGTTGCGTGCCTTCCAATCGGATCGCACAATCAGCTGACTCCATCCGCTGTTTTGCACAATAAATATTAATAAAGAAAAAAAGAAAGAAATGTGTATATTTTTTTCATACACTGGGGGGAGGTGGGTAGAAAACGCATACGATTATCGGTGTAATACCTTAAATCGAGAAAACGAGAAATTAATATGTTTAATTTCGAAGTTTTTAATTCCTTGCAAAATATTTGTATAGATCGAAAGTTTATATAATTCCAACTCATTGAATAACTGATTTCAATTGATTTTTGTTACTGTTTCTCAATAAATCCGAAAAATAAAGGAATTTAATTAAATTTAACTTAACACTTTGTATACTTTTTTTATATGATGTTAATAATCAAAAAACACTGAATCATTTTTAACAAACTTTTCATTTCTATTTTCGTTTTCTTATTAACAAATTGCAATTATATGGCTTCTAAAGTAATCAATATTAGTTTTCTTTTTGCTAGTTAAATCAACTTCATTTATGCCTCAAATGGAGAAAACGAGAAAATAATAGATTTAATTTCTCAGTTTTTGCTTCCATGCAAAATATTTGTAAGATCAAAAGTTTACTTAATTACAACTCATTTAATAACTGATTTTAATTCATTTTAATAAATCCAAAAAATAACGTAATTTAATTAAGTTTAACTTAATTTAAATCGAAACATTATGTATAATTTTCGTTTATGCTATGAAAATATAAATTGTTATTGATTATTTTCAATGTATTTTCAAAGGAATTCAAAAAGTTAACTTGTAAAAATTAGTTATGTGTACATTTTCTATCTGATTAATCAACTAACTAACTAACTTAACTAACTTTAATTTACTTTTTCTTATTAACAAATTGCAATTATATTGATTTCAACACTTCAAATATAACAATGATATTCTTTGATTTCTTTTTACTTCTAATATAATCAATATATGTTTTCTTTTTTGCTAGTTAAGTCAACTTCATATATTGTCTTTATTGACAAATAATAAGTCTTATTATGAAACAGTTTCGCATTTTAACATTGAATTATTTAACAATTATTATTATTTATTTGATTTTATTAAACATTACAAATTAATTTAGAAAAATTACCTTTAATTATTCAAATTTGAATGATTTTATAGTAATAACTAAACACGATTTTTTTTATTTGGTTATTTTGAACAAGAACAAGAAAATTGAATAAGACTCATTCATCAAATTAATAACTTTCTAGTTTATTGCTTCTCTCCAAAAAAATCGATAACAGGAAGTTATGATTATATAACCTGTTTATACCAATTTTAGTTAATTTAATTCTGCGAGAAGAATCACAGAATTCATTGAAAAGTATTTTTTTATTTAATTGATTGTAAATAATTCAATCACTCATATTTTAATTCAATTTGTATCTAAAATAAACTTTCAATCTTTATTAGCTTTTTTCTTCACTTTTTCTGATTGTATACACACAATTTAAGGACCAATTTTTATTAATGTTATTGAAAAAACAGTATGTTTATTGTGGTTCTTTTTAAGACTTTCAAGAATTTGTAACTCATTAAAGTTTTTAATAAGTTGCATTTCCTTTTTTAACTGTTTTAAAAATAATTATCAGTATAAAGGTCAAGATTTTACTTCAGATTAAACATTCTATAATCAAAATAATAATTTGTTCAACAGTAAGAAATTTCAGTAATTTCTTTTATAAATAATTTAACTTCAGATTATAAAGAATATTGGACTTACTGGCTGAGGTTCTTGTCGGTGGAGCCTGGAATTTCGTGGTGCCTCCTCTCCTTGTGGACGATGCCCATGAGCTTCATCCAGGCGTTGTTCTTCCCCCCGTGCCCCCCCATCCCGCTCTGCCACATCGTCATGGCTGAAGAGCATCACCTTAAGACCCAGACCGATGGAGAAAACGGACGGGACCGGTTCAGGGTCCCCTTTATTAATTTACTTCCTCTCCTTCTACTTCCTTTCTTATTATATTCTTCTTTTTTTTTTTCGTTACTTTCACTCCCTCTCGTCTAACGAAATCCCCCACGTCAGAAAGGCATTCTCGCGATCACTAGGCACACTCTCCACGAACACTTTGGAATTACTTAACTGTTCTCTATTAAATAAATGTTGGTTTTCTTTTGTTAAATTCAATTAAATTTTCCGATCGATTATATATATATACAGTGTAAAAAAGTTAAAGCATTTTTTATTCCGAAATTCTCGCGACGCTTTTATAATAACACTACTCGGTACGTATGTATATATTTATTTATAGATATTGGTATTAATAGGCTTTTGCTTTTACTTTAAATTATTATTTTGTTGTTGTTGTTATTAGTTTTTTAATAATTATTATTATTATAGGTAAAATTGCGCTGTTTATTTATTTATTTATTTACTTTCAATAACCTAAGACTAGTAAAATCTTTTCGCTCTTCTCGTTTTCGTTTTAATAGTCTAAAAATTTGTAAATTCTAAATGGCCTTCGTTCTTACTTTAGTAATTATTTGTTTATTTTATTTATTATATATTATATAAAATGGAAGATTGGTAAATTAGCAAAATCTAACTACGTTTATTTATTTATATTATTATTTGTTGAGCAAAAATGGGAAATGACTTTTATTTACTTTACGGTTAATATATAATTTCACTATTATGTTTTAGTGGTTCCGATTAAATTGACTATAACTCTATTAATAAATTGCGGACTTTTTTTTTATTTGTTTACTATTGTTGTTTTTCTTCTTCGGAATATGGAGTGGAATTCGTGTGATTAATGCGGTGTTTTTTGGTGTCGGTTTGTGTTTCTGGCTGCGGTTTATAAATTTTTATTATAATTATTGTTATTATTATTATTAATGTTTAGATGTTGTTGTTTTTTTCTTTCTTTTTGGTGTTGTTTCTCGAGTTTTAGTTATTGTTTCGTGAGGAGTAGTTGATGAGTAGTTAGTATCACTTGGAGCCACAGATCCATTTTGGTGTGTCGAAGCACTCGCCGAGGATGATGTAGCCGGGCCGTGGTGGAGTCATCGTCCAACAGGTTGGATAGCGTTGGCGCGCGTAGCACTGAGTGGGGCACTGAGCGGGGCCGGAGGGCCGCCGGTTTTGCGGGGGCGGCGGTGCGCAAACTCGGCCACACTGCGGATCACCTGGACGGGGGTCCCGCGACTCACTCGGCTCCGGGTCCGACCCGGTCGACGGAGATCCAACGCACTGCAGGGCGCATCCACCAACCGCCACCGGCCGATTATCTGCAATACCAGCTTTCGGGTCGGCTGGCCCTTCCTTCCTTCCGTCCTTCCTTGCCTCTCCGTCTCCTCCTCCACCACCTCTTCCTACTGCCTCTGGACGCGACGGCGAAGACGCGACGCCGACGACACGCGCTATGCGGCTTCTGCTGCCGCCTCCATAGTCAAAGCCATCGCCATCCCCAATAAGGGTACGCGCCCTGCCGCAGCGCTCTGACGCACGAGACACACGGATGCGCGATGCTTCATTAACAACAATTACCCATAATTATATCAATCACATAGACACCTACATTTCCTCCGCATCTTTTTATTTCAACCACCCAGCCCCGCAACATATCAAACACGCTACATCATTTCACACACATATTACCTATGCAGGTAAAGTCTTTCACTTGGTAGCATCAATGCTATATTTTAACAGAATTTCTACTCACTCAATCAAATAATTCTGGATTGTATAAGGCTCAATTAGTTGTAATCTCCTCATAAACAAAATTTAAGATATAAAAGCAATAATTCTAGAAAAAATAAATTAATTAGCACATTAACCCTTTGTCGTCTGACTGTACATATAAGTAATTTAAATAAAGACATAAATGTGGCGGTATTTATGTCTTTATTTAAATTACAAAAAGTCTTACAACAGATCTAAATATTTGTTGGTATTTTAATGTAATCTTTATATTCTATACAAACATGATTTGTTTTGCAAGTGGGTACAAACTTACATTCAAGTAATACTTAACTGTATTGGTTATTTTTTTATGTTGTAATGAAAAGAAAAATTGTATAGCAGAATACCATGAAATAAGTTTATAAAATAATATTGTTACTAAATATATACACTCGGTCCTCTTTTTATGAGTACTCTTTTGAAGTTATGCGGTTTTTATTTTAAGAAGGCCATTTTACACGTTTTGACACAAATTGGCAAACCATTTTATCGAAAAAGATCAAGTTTCAACTCGAGCTTCAGAATTGCATTTCTGGATATCAGGAATTGTACAAAAAAATAGCAAAGCCATCGCAAAGTTTAATCACTGATTATATTGTCAAAGGGAAAAAATCAACATGCGAAGTTGAGACTAATTTTACTTGTGAAGAATCATTATCTTCAGGACATAGATCTGATATGCTGACTATCTCTTCTAGTGATGAAAGTGATGTCGAACCAGTTAGCAAATTATGCCGAACACTTTCATATAGCGACGATAATTCTAAAGAAAAAAATGTGTATAAATTTAGAAGGAATATGTTAAGATTATATTTTTGTGAAATTTAATAAACTTGTCTATGATTGTTAACGTTTTTATAAAATTATGAATAAACATTTCAGAAAGAATATAGTAAGACTAATTATTTTTCTGAAATTTAATAAACCCTTTTTTATGCGATTTTCGGTATATTGTAACTCATTGATTTAGTTTTATGTGGTTTTAAACAAATTATGGAACGTATCCTTTATTTTTATACGTGTGTCTAGTTCTTTTTTGTGCAATATATTTTTATGCGTTTTCCTGTGTATCTACCGCATAAAAAGTGAACCAAGTGCATATGAAAATTGATCAGCTTAAAATTGCTCGACTTTAACAAAAATAGCACTTTTTTTTTTCATTGAAAATATTTCTGAAATTTAATAAACATTTATAGGCAACTTAATTTTAATGTGTTTTAAAAGAAAACCAAAGAAAACTTCAGGTAAATTTTGATGTTGTAAATATAAAACCATATATTATAATGAGAGAAAATTTCACGAAAACCTACTTTTTTTGTATAATTAAAATGAAAATCTTTAATTGATATTCATTTACATAAAATTAATTTCTCACTATTTGACTACACTAAGTTATATGTATATATTAATTCAGTGTGCGGCAGAAGTAAATCTCGAATATGAAAAGAGAATAGACAAAAATGGTACGAAGTATAACCAAAAACTTTGTAATTCCCAAATGTAGATATAAAAAAGTTTTTTTTTACTTCATAATTATATTCAAAATTTTACTAAAATTGTTCCATTAGCTAAGTCTTTCTGCTATCAATAACTCATTTGTTAATCTGTTTTTTTTTTATTTCATACTTTTTGTTTGCATTATTTTATATAAGTAAATGATTAAAATAAATATTGTCATATTATAACAGTTAATATTAATATAAAATTGAATTAAATACTTAGCGGATCGTCTGATGCACACTTTTGCACTATGCTCGTTGACTTTTATTGTAAATACAATTTATAGTCGCACGTTTTTAAGTGATTTACAGTTGCGAACTCGGACTACGAGTACGAACGTCAATAAACGAAATAAACGTCAGTAATTTATCGGAAACATCATGTATTATTCCATCAAAATAATTGCGAGCAGTGAAGGGATGTGTAAAGGGGGGTGATTGAAGGGTCGAGGATCTGGTAACTGGCTGAAATTGCAAAGAAAATCATGATCTAAATTTATGAAATATTCATGGACGCCCAGTAATATTGGAAATCCGCGGTGGATGCGCCGGGCTAAGCCCCATTGATTGACACTAGAATTTCCACATTCATAATTTTATTTGTCGTCGGGATTAGCTTCGATTACGACACGGAATAATCGTTAATGAATTAACAGGATTAATTTAAACATCGTGAAGCAAAGATTATATTAAATTTATAAAAAAAAATGACCATATAAAATGGATTGATTTAATGGTACAAAAAGGATTACCGTTGATTCAATTGTATGCATTAGCTGCACATATAGTGTGCAATGCACTAACTATTGGCAGGGTCTTATCTGATTGTCTAAACACAAGACTATCCATGGGATAAGCACGTTTGCACGCCAAATTTTCCAAGCACGTCCCTCTTTATTTACAAAGACACAATATGGTCAGATAATTCTCCAATTTGCTCACATTAGCCGAAATAACACGGAAAAAACAAATATGATAAAATAATCATTACATACTAATTACATTATTTTCTGCTGCATCCGCTAATACGTGACAGTATTATCATCTGTAGTTGATGACAAAATCCAATGAGAATCTGTCACTCACATGTAATATGCTGTTATGTGCACCAACTTAAATAAATGTATGTTACTATATAAAGTTACTGCCGTTTTGGGGAATTATTTTTTTTATGTTATATCAAGGCAGCATTCAAATAACATTATTCTAAACATGTTTCTCTCATAACAAACATTTTTATACCTTTAGATAAAAGAACAGATAAAAGGTGAGAGTCTAAAAATAAATACGTCTTGTGTCTGTCGGAAAACTTGAGCAATTTGAAGTTTCCGTTTGTAACAACTATTCGCTTTGGTAAGAAACTACAGAACATTTTAAGTAACGCGGCGATACCGGATGGAAACTATTGGGAAAAGGACGCAACTTTGCTGTTTAAATATTCAAGTTTTAATCCAGTGTCCGACCCTTTTTCAGACACCCTTCAGGTGTATCAGATTTCAGGACAAAACACGATTTTCCAATTATATTCAGGTATTATGGTAAATTATGCAATGTAGGATGACAAAAATATAGTATTATACTCATAATGTATTAAATATTGGCAGATGAATCTACCATCATTTGTATATTTAATGTAGTTTTTGTTTTCTTAATATTAATTTTTTTTATAAATATTTATTTATTAACGACTAGTGACGTCTTTCAATTACTTGATGTTT
Organism: Nicrophorus vespilloides; assembly: GCF_001412225.1. Classification (NCBI taxonomy): domain Eukaryota; kingdom Metazoa; phylum Arthropoda; class Insecta; order Coleoptera; family Silphidae; genus Nicrophorus; species Nicrophorus vespilloides. The sequence goes on from NW_017099077.1 coordinate 24,660, forward strand.
AACAGTTTATGAAAGTTAAGCGACGTTGCTTGACAGATGAATCTACCATCATGTCAATTACTTGATGTTTGACAGCTTATGAAAGTTAAGCAGCGTTGCTTGGCATGTGACAGATGAATCTTCCATAATTTCTTTATTTGGTATAATTTTTGTTTTCTTAATATTAAAATGTTCTATAAGGATTTGTTTATTAACGCCAAGTGACGTCTTGTAATTACTTCATATTTGACAGCTTATGAAAGTTAAGCAGCGTTGCTTAACAGATGAATCTACCATAATTTCTTTATTTGGTGTAATTTTTGTTTTCTTAATATTAAAATGTTATATAAGTATTTGTTTATTAACGCCAAGTGACATCTTTCAATTACTTGATGTTTGACAGCTTATGAAAGTTAACCAACGTTGATGGACAGATGACAGATGAATCTACCATCATTTGTTTATTTCTTGTAGTTTTTGTTTTATTAATATCAAAAATATTATATAAATATTTGTTTGTTAGGGTCAAGTGATGTCATTCAATTACTTAATGTTTGACAGCTTATAAAAGTTAAGCAGCTTTGCTTAACAGGTGAATCTATCATAATTTCTTTATTTGGTATAATTTTTGTTTTCTTAATATTAAAATGTTATATAAGTATTTGTTTATTAACGCCAAGTGACATCTTTCAATTACTTGACGTTTGACAGCTTATGAAATTTATGCAGCGTTGATTAACAGATGATATAATTTCTTCATTTCGTATAGTTTTTGTTTTCTTAATATTAAAATGCTCTATAAGTATTTGTTTATTAATGTCAAATGACGTTTTGTAATTACTTCATATTTGACAGTTTATGAAAGTTAAGCAGCGTTGTTTACAAATGAATCTACCATAATTTCATTATTTGGTGTAATTTTTGTTCTCTTAATATCAAAAATGTTATATAAGTATTTGTTTATTAACGCCAAGTGACATCTTTCAATTACTTGATGTTTGACAGCTTATGAATCTTCCATAATTTCTTTATTTCGTATAATTTTTGTTTTCTTAATATTAAAATGCTCTATAAGTATTTGTTTATTAACGTCAAGTGACGTTTTGTAATTACTTCATATTTGACAGCTTATGAAAGTTAAGCAGCGTTGCTTAACAGGTGAATCTACCATAATTTCTTTATTTGGTGTAATTTGACAGTTTATGAAACTTAAGCAACGTTGCTCGACAGATGAATCTACCATCATTTGTTTATTTCGTGTAGTTTTTGTTTTCTTAATATAGAAATTTTTGATTGAAATATGAGAACAAATCTGGAAGATGAATTACAGTTGCTTTGCTTTATCACTTTTGAAGATACATAATGCATCTTGGTAACTTCGCTGCACGATGAAGAGGGAGACTCCTACTTCCCGGAAAATCCCCCGGAAATGAGTTGAGGACACCCTCATCCTTCGCAGCACGCCAATTTCGCGTACCCAGAAATATTGCGGCAAGAAAAAAGCAAATAAACGAGACAGGCCTAAAGGAAGGACGATGATGCGCAGAGCGAAAGCAGTAAATCGGATAATTTATTACCGCCGCAGATTTTTGCCTCTCGAAAAAACAAATATTCTTGTAATCCCGACGATAGTTTACCCGTCGTTTATAGATTACGACCTATTCAATGGCCCCTATCTTCAATGGCGACGTTGTTTATGCAACTTCGGATTTACAGTTGGCAACGAGCCATCAGAATTTCACCTACTTTCCTCGCGGGAACTGAACCTGCACCACTCATTGTTGGATGCCACTAGGATTGAAGGATAATTCCAAACACGACAACAACTCATACTCTCTTCTATTTTTTGTTTTGTATTATTTTTTAATTCAACGACCGCGTTACCTCACCTCCTTCATATTTCCCACATTTTTTTTACTCAATGTCTGTTTTTTTAATCATTACTATAAACGTATATATTTTATAACCAATCCATATTGATATATTTACACTAACAAATGTATGTACAAACTATATATTAAATTACGCCAAAAGCGTAAAATTTAGTTAAATGTTTACATTTACTTTATTTTTGAACAAATATATACAAATTTCTATGTTGGATAATATCTAACATTTATATAATTATAAAGTAAATTTATCAATAATTAAACATTTACTAATGAATCTGGTAATAAACTAAAACTAAAGCAGGTTTCCAATTAAATTTATTTATATTAGTAACATTTATAATTTCATTGTTTATTTTCATAACTTACTTGACGCATTTACAGAACAGATCAATTTGTTTCCTATCATAAGTTATGTTTAATTTCTATAATATATGAATAAAATTATTGAAAATATCTGAATAATTGAATATAATATTGAGTGTAATAATTTTCTATTTTCTTTATAAATATTATTTATGAAGAATGAACATTTTTGTAGAACAAATTTCCTTATATATTTTCAGTAGATTTAACGTCGACTTTTCAGTTTATCATATGGTGGAAATGTTGCCAAGCAGGTCCACATTTAAGATGATTAATTCATTCCAGTTACGACCGTATTTATTTGTCAGCCTTTTTTGGGTCAACGATTCCAAACTTCAGTTTATTCTTCGCTGAATCTTCAATACTTTGCCAAAGTTCGTGCACTTGGAAAATTGCAATTATTTCCAATTTTTGTATAAGAGATTTCGAGTTAACCTATTTATCCCCTACAATTTATATGTTTATTAATTGTAATGCTTTAAATTAGTTTAAATTATCTTTGTTTAATTATTACCTAAGTTTATTTATATGATAATATAAAATTGCTTTGTTATATGTATTTATTTTCAATTTTAAATAAAATTTATAAAAATGTTTACAAAAAAATTAAATAAAAAAAAAATTCTAATTATTAATAATAACTATTACTAGATAGACTAAAGGTCTTTTTTTGCTTAATTTTGTACAAATTATATTGCAATACAAAAGTTTATGTTTTAACAGTAAGATTTGTAGATTTTATTTATTTGTATTAAAATGTCATACAAATAAATTTTATAAATATTTTGTATAATAAAATAATTTCTAATAGTTAAAATTCTATTAAATCTAATTAGCAAGTCGAGAATATTGCACTTCTTAAGTTTCCATGGTAACATATAGTTTCAAGTTTCGATTTCTCTTCATGTAAAAGTCTTAAATTTTATATTAGACAGTTAATGACAGAAAATATGTTTGATATTACGTTTAATAAATAATTATGTCAATGTCTCAATTCACAAATAATCTTCCAATAAATTTGTAAAGTTATAGCACGTTACTTTTTGTTAAGCTTTTAATAATGTATGTTTAGGGGAACTGCGGATCGATACATTTGGAAACGCAACCAAACAAACATTTTGGTTGAAAATGATTAGTTTATATTTAGTAGAAGATTTTAATAAAATTATAAAATGTTATGTCTATATTGTAATAATATTGTTTGTTATATAATATTGCTAAAATTGAAATATTATAATTAAATTTGAAGTAGAAAAGTAGGGAATTTATAAAATATGTTAATATGTACCAATTGATTTGATTATTGAACGTGAATTAGATTTAATTAATAATTAAATGAATATTAATATTTTTATGTAATTATTTAGAAATAGTGTTATTAAGTGTGATTGGGAGATGGCGTATTAATCGATTGATTATAGAAACTTTAGAAAACGTTACGTTATAGGTTGTTAAACTTTAATGGTATTATTATCTTAACGTTTTGGAAAGTTTCAATGGTTTATTGTAAATCGTATTGGATCGTGTGTTGTTACCAACGTGGAAGGAAATTCGTGGTGCCACCTGTTGATGAATCGCCGGATTTCAGACAATAGTTCGTGCTGTCATTGTTTGGTGTCGCCTCTGTGACAGGATTAGGGCCATTTTGGTTTCGGGAGTTTGCGCAGTCGGTGGTGTCTCATAATCCGGGAACTGTCATTGTGCAAAAGCTAAAAATTTACTCTTTTTTTTTCCGCACATTGGAAGGAAAAAAAACCCGCAACGCCAGGCGTCTGTAGTGAACGGTGTCACATCGCACGTTGCCCTTTTGTTGCCGTATAAAATTTGCGTGTCATTTTGGTCGGACCTTCTGCGGGAAGCGAGGCAAACAACTGCGAATCGCACCGGGGCCCGACGACCGGAAGAAGACTTCCATGAGAATCGACGGAATACCATAATAATAATAAAACAACAGCGAGAAAAAGGAAGAAGGAAAGAGAATAAGTAAAACAACAGCAGCTCGGCTTCTGTTCATCCACGACGAAGACGCATCCGTCGCCGTCTCCTCCTACACCCGTCTTGTGTTATTAGTGAGTGATTAGCATCGATAAAGTGGAGTCGTCTCCAAGCAAACCCACCGAAATGGCTAGTAAAAACGAGCAAGTGTTGATCATCGAGCCCGAGGCTGAGCTCAAATTCATAGGTGAGTCTCTCCAATTTTGATCCAAAAGAATTTCGAAAAGAGATCTATCATCTGATGCTGCTGCTGGTTGCTTGTCCATCCACCCGCTGCCGTCCATCCTGAGGACCCATCCAAGGACGGGAGTGGGGCTTAACCTTAAAACGATATTATTGAACGTATTATTAGCTCGGAGGCTGATTCATCGCAACCCCGACGATTCGCAATTGATGTTCCCGACCACTTGACGTTTTCGCTGCAATCGTTGTTAGCATTGCCAACTTGGCTTATCAAACATACACGAAATATCCTGAAGCCTCCTACCAAAAAAAAACAGATGCCCCCCGGTTTCCTCAACAGAAATGTGCATTGTCATTACTGTCACTGCGTGGACAGAACCACCCTCGATCGTTCCACATTGATCATAATCTGTAACCCACCTTTCTTTTTAACCCTTGTACTGACCTATATATTATTACAAAGCCATCTTGTTTCGTTCCAATAATATCAAATTATTGCGGGGCCCCTTTCTCAAAATTACCATTGCATGTGCAGTACTCCTCTGGGAGTAATTTCTCCAAATGTTCCTTCCTAAATGTCAGTTTTAGTTCATTGTCCTTGCTGACCCACTTACTATTTGCTTAGTAATGGTGTGAATTTTATAAAATCATTATTTAATTATCCTCCACTGAAATTTCCTACACCGCATTTTTACGTGTCATTCTATTGATTCCAATCGCTCGTTGCATTTACTTGGACATTTTTATTGGAACGCAAATTAGAAACAAAACATATGTTCCTTGTTTTGTACTTTAATACAAAGTGCATTATACAGACTGAATATTCTAGAAACTGCTAATAAACTATTCAACATAGGACGTCAAGTGTTATGCAATCATGATATATTTATTTACCATCATATCTAAAACTACACATGACAATTTCGTTTATAGTTTAATACCTTATTAAATATTTATTCATGTAACTATACTTATGTTATTCATATAAAATATGGTAAATCATCTTCAAATATAGAAATATGAAATTTAATAACTATAAAAAAATCAAAACTTATTTTTCTAAATTTTATTAGCAACAATGATAAACTGATTGTATTAAATTTATTGTAGTGACAGTTTTTTTTTCTGTTGGTTCATTGCGATTAAAGTATTTCTATTTGATTAAGACCAGGGGTGTCCAACTTTTTAGCTTCCCTAGGCCACACATATAATACATAAACACTAACCATAGCTGATAAGCAAAAAAATGGTATTTTTAGTGGTAAGGTTACGATTTTGTATTGTGTCACATTCATCGCCGACCTGGGCTAAAAGAGGCCCGCGGATTGTCCAAGTCTGCCTTAATCCTTTCGCCATTTAATAACTTATTGCAATTGATTAGGATTACTTTCAAATTGATTGCGTTGAAGCTTCTTTACTTCAAATTAAAACAATCTCTAAGCATACTTATTTAATTATATAATTAATATAAACTATGTAATATTAATTCTTAATAAACGATATGAATCAGGAAGTAATTGATTGGATTGTTCTAAAAACGTTGAATTGCTTCATTAATTTTTTGTAATTACTTGAAATATGCTTTGATGTAATTGTTAATCAAATTCTCGAAATATGATTATATTGTTGCTTTCGAGTCCATTCTGTTTCAATTCAATTGTTGCGAAATCTTATCTGTACGATATCGTCATATGATCGATATGTTAAAGGGTTCGAAGATTAAAGCACTAATGAATCATTATTGATTCCAGTTTATTGATGTCACATAATTATTGATTTAATTGATAGCAATGCATCATTATAATCTACAAATTAAAATAAAATTATATTTAAAAAACAATAAATTATCTTAAGTATAGGTAAACAAATGAACTGAATTTCTTATCGATAATCCCAGTTTGATTTCATTCCTATAAGTTTTAATATGTTTGAAAAGTAAACTTGATTGGTATTTTTAATTCGTGTTGTAACAGCTTGTACATTATAAACATGTTTTCGTGAAATCTTTAAAAAAAATGCATATTACTACATTATAAAATGTGTTTGTAGAATCAAAATGAAAAATAAGGTCTCATCTATCTTCATACATAATTCTTGTGAGAACTGTTTTGATCAATGGGACGCACTTAAGATGAATTGATTTATCGTTGGAGATTTATCTATGTCTACGATGTTATTTGTTTTCCTGTTTGTTTTAATCTATCTGCTTAAGAAAATATTTGCAAAGTTTAACTGATTCTGTAATCTAAACTGCATATAAAGAGAATTGTAACGTTCCAAGTATAAGCTAAATGAAATTTCATGCATTTTTAGAAATTTACATATTTTCAACTTATAACAATTTTTATTGAATTATATAGACTTTTTTATAATTATATTTTCTATAAAGGTATGCAATTATAAATATAAATTAAAGTTTTATCATTAAAACACAGATGTGTATAATTTAACTATCGTATAAAATGATAATTATTTTCATAAACAATTATAATTAGTTTTTTTTTCTAATTGATACTATTGAATAATACAGTATTATGTAAAATTATAATTTAAACAGTTTTCTACTAGTTTACTTTCTTTTGATGCCAGTTCTATTCAAATATGTAAATTCTAAAAACTTGTATTTAAATTGCTTCCACTATGATATTACGTCATCTTCATCATTATACCAATCTGACATCAGAACAGGTCTACTTTCGATGTTACATTAAATCTGTTCTTAAGTTACTTTTTTTTATTGGATTTTTGTTTATTCATTACAAGTCCGAGATGCGGTAAATATTGTTGCGAATGCTTTAAATTCTCGAACGTTGCAGAAAATTAAACGGTTTTTCTCAATCATTAACTTATCAGTTACAGCAATAACTTTTTTGCATCATTACTTTTTCTAGGAACTATATTTATCTTCTTGGCAAGTACGCGGAGAAATGAAATGTGCAAACTTATTTCAATGTAAACTTAATAACAATCTTTTGAATTATGGTTAAAATTAAGTTACTTTTTACTATTATGTAAGAATAACAGTTATATAATTCCATAAGATAATATTTACCACGGTTGTCATAAATATTTGAAATACACACTCACTTTTTGACAATTCACCGGTTTCTGTTAAACAAATAAATTTGTGGTTTTTCACTACATTTTTAATATTTATTTGAATTTATTATGAATTGTTCAAATATAAATCTGCTACTTCCTTATTTGTATTTAAAAAAAACTGTTTTATCATTATTTAAAACAAATTAAGCTATGCATTCTGTTATTAATACATTTATTGCAGCGCATTGTGTTTTGTTCAATTATATAGACAATCTTCTAAGTAACTTAAGTTATCTACGTGAGTCTTTACTCACCGAATAACAATTGTATTGTCGCATTTGCATTGTAGCAAAACAATTGTTGATTGTTATTTGAACCTCGGACATTTGAACAAATTAAATGTGTATTTCCTACATTAATCAGTAAACTTGTTTTGTTAGTTTGTAGCATAATTGTGTTTTTCTTTATATTTTTACAATCATATTTTTGAAAATCATGTTTAGGCTTCTAAAACATTTCACACGACAGAAATTAAAAAGTGATTTTGAAAAAAAAAACGGTTTCCGCATTTATCAAATATTATCACGATTATCACTCAAAGCACATTTTTTCTCTATTTCTGCATAACAAAGTTTCTCCACGTAGCCTCAAACACTTTATTGGCTGGCAATTATGCATGGTTTTAATACAATTTTAATTAATGTGCTATATTGGAAAGGTATCCTATTAACTTTGTCTTCTTTTAATTATTATATTTTAATTAGTATTTTCATACTTGAGTCGCTTCAATTACTGTTAAATAAGTTTCTAATCCTAACTTTTAGTTCCTAGATTATGGAAATTCATTTTTATTCATGTTTCAAATTAAATAATAATGAATTAGATTAGAAACAATATTATTTCAACTATAATTTTCTTTGATTATTAGTTTGCACTTTTGTGTTAATACTTGAAATAAAAACTTAATGAAGCCGATTACGTACCAGTAATTGGGATCATTAAATGCTAAAAATAATCTTTGATAGTGAAAAGTACAATAGAATTAAGCTATAAAATAAAATCTTATCTAAATTGCTGTAATGATAAATGAACAAATATTTCATTGAAATGGTCATGTATTTTGCTTTGTATAGTCCACCTTTAAGGATTATAATTTGATAATGAGAACATGCATGGAAAACTGTATAATATCTGATTATTATTTTATACTTTTTTTTCTTAACCTATCGACAATTCTTATAATTAAACGTAAATAATATTCAATTTGTTACTGAATTGATTAGTAAATGAAATGACTATTTAAATTTACAAATACAAAAATTTGTGAAAGTTGTACGTTAGTTAGTACGTTGAAGTTTTAGTGTTAAATGTCTTTAAAACACCAATAGTGTTATATACTTAGAATTTAATGCACATAGAAAATGTGTATGGTGTGTTATGCGTTCAAAGTCGACGCTGTCTTCAATTCGATGGAATTTTAATGTAAATATTTTCGTTCCGATGAGGTCAGAACGTCAATATTTCACCCGGAGAGAAAAAAAACGTGGGCCCGGTATGGATCTGACATAACACCCTATTCGTGACTTCCTTTCCTCGCTCGGGGTGTATTTATTAGGTTAGTGCAGGTGAAAATGCTGAGGGATGGACGAGTCACATTCGGTTCACGTTCCGCAATCGCGTGACTCCCCCCATTCCGAGATGCATGTATTCATAATGAAGTCGGACAGTGGAGCATTCTTAATATACCGGCGTGTAGAATGTATAACAATTAAATCCAACATTCCCATCAATTACATACGCGGCCGATGGATGGTCAGCTTTACAATTTATTTATACCATCGAGCACTGGGATTCGCACTGGTTTCCTTACTCCGCGACCATACAATGGTCGATGGTATTATTATTGACTTTCGTGCGTGTTACATAACGACACCGCCGCCGCGGTCCTAGGCAGTGGCTTAGGATCAGAATTGCAAGTTGCGCGTGTATTTATAAATGGGAACTATTTATAAAGTCTGCTTTACACGATCGAAGCCGCCGCCGTCTTCTAGCCTCTATCTCTCTCGCTCCCTCTCGATGCATATTTCTGATAAGAGCCTTCCTATAACGGCGACGCGACAGTAAACGGGGTTACCGTCAATTGGCTTATGTAGATTCACACCAAGGACGACGCTTTAATAAGAAATGTTTATTTCCTTGTCATCCTTAATGTTAGGCATTCGCACTTCGTCATCTTTCTCGAAATAACATAGAACAGCATCATCATCATCTATGTTCATTTCAGCTCTATATCAATAGCTTTCTTTATACTAGTATAATCATCATCAGACAAAAAAAGAACAATCGTTTAAAGATTTCTTATATTTCCTGGTAATTTAAATAAACGTTTCAATTTATCAACGTAGGAATGTTGCGATTGTTCAAAAAATCTTATCCTAATTTTCAATGTGAACTGCTTGAACGTGCCTACTAATTAAATATCGCTTTGAATAATAGTTTTTCATAAAATGGAAATGTATTGCATCTACAAATATGCCACAATTTGAGCAACAACAAATTGTAGTGATACAAAATAATGTTGTTATTAACATCTATGAATAGTTTTGTATATTTTTAAAAATTGTACGGATCAATGTCAAAAATAACGCATTATTTACAACAAACAAAAATAAGTATTGTTTAGACTGCAGACGTACGTTAAAGAATTTGGCGCATTTCGTGTTCTCTTATGATATATAGCTTGACACATCATTAGGATACATTACCACTATTCGCAAATTATATTTATAGAACATTACTAATGAAAAAAAAAAACTTGATTTTTCTTGAATCGTTCAAGTTAAAATAATGGTTTTTAAGTTCTACTTGATGTGGTTAAGAGTAATTGTGGATTGAATTGAGATCAAAATTATTTTCTTTTATAGCCCAATAGGTTCGAGTTTGTTACACAATTGGAGGTTATTCAAAGAATTAAATATAGTTTATACTAAATAAGTGGTCTGGAAACAAATTAAAATCTCTATCATTAAATACTTTTCAGTTTTTGTATTTCTAGGATATTACGTTTTTAATATTGTATTGCATATATACTTTGCATTAATAAGTTCATATAGAACTGATCAATTACTTGAAATATTCCGTTTTCTTTACATTAATATAATTTGTTTTTTGCAGGACCTTTCACTACTTCGAACACAATCAAAATGACGCTTACGAACCCCTCCAAAAAGACGGTCGTATTCAAAATAAAAACTACGGCACCCAAGAAGTACTGCGTCAGGCCGAATTCCGGTCTTCTGCTACCGAGCGCGAGCGTCGAATTGGGGAGTAAGTCTCATCAATAGATTTTTTTTGTTGTATTTTTCGTACTTTAATGTTCACAATTAACCAATTTCTTCTATGTATCCAGTCTGTTTGCAGCCATTCTATTATGATCCTGCCGAGAAGAACAAGCACAAGTTCATGGTGCAGAGCATGTTCGTACCCGATGGCCAAGTCAACTTGGAACAGGTATGGAAGGAATGCACACCGGAACAGCTGATGGACTCCAAGTTGAGGTGCGTCTTCGAGCTTCCGGAACCGGCAAATGCAACCGAAGAGAGCGAGACTCGTTTCAACACGTTCACCCCAACCAAGGTTCCAGCACTCGCAGCTTCAAATGAACCTGCCGTCACGCAGAATGAAGAAGGCGAACTTCAGGAAGCTGAACATGAAGTAATTACATTAAGCTAATCAATATGATATATTAGAAATTCTCACATGATGGATGACGCAATTTAGGATGCGAATAACTTAATTAAATAATACTTATTAATAGTATATCAGTCACGAAATCGATTTGCAAAACCTTTAAGTAATTAGAAATGACCACCTGGTGTATGACATCTTTATTTTAGCTCAAAAACTGAGTTTAATTTGTTATTTTCTGTGTTTTAGATCCAGAGGTTGGAGAATCACTCTCTGAAACTGGTGACCGAAAATCTGCGACTGAAAGAGATGTTGCTGAAATGCACGTGCAACAACGCGCCCGACGCGAAAAAGGCCTCATCCAAGTATGCTCCGCCTGCCGTGGAGGAGACCGAGATCCCGATGATGCGTTTCATTTTTAGTCTACTCATAGTTATCTTTGGAATCGTGATCGGCAAATACGTGCTCTGAACCCTTTCCGAAAGCCACAATCCACAGCAAAGCAGCAAAGAAAACACACAATATCCACTACTGAAAAAATTTACCATGACAGCCTGCATAACGGAAAAAATATTATTATTAAACTAGTAAAAAACGAGAATATTACAAATAAAAAAAAAGGTATAATAATATTACAAAAAAAAATAATAATATATATAAATAAATAAAACAGGAATTTCAAACGCAAAATCTGTATATTAAATAACATTTGAGTATAAATAAACAAGAAGTATATTGTATGTAAAAATAATATAATAATATTTTAAAGAAAATAATAATAACGGAATTCACTTAACAGAAGAAGAAAAACTATATGTTCATGTGCTACTCGTGTGTTAATTTCTTCTTCTCTTTATTATTTAACAATTGTATTTCATCGCGTTTCGTTTCTTTAACCGACTGGATCTTCGCTTGGTTTCGCCGTACTCTGTAGATCAGTCAAGGATCGAGCGAACGTCCGTATTTATTTGAAGATTTTATTTGGAAAATACTTGAAACGAAAGCGAGAGAATTAGTTTCCTTTTTCTTTAGTGTGCATTGAATTAGTTATGGATATGAAAAAAAAAACGAAGAACAGTGTATATTTTATTTTTTAAATTTTTCTTTGTGTAGCTCTGTATTCTTAATTTTTTGTTGTTGTTTTAATTATCTATAATTATTAATTTCTGTTTATTTTTTTTTTTTTTCGTTCAAAGGATGTGCATTTTTTCTTATTATTTTTTTTTAAATTTTAAAGTTTATGGTGTATTTAAATGAATAATAAACAATACAGAAAATTCAACAAAAAAAAACACGTATATATATATAAAATAATAATGATATAAATGATACTGTTTAAGTAGGAAGACGCACTCGCCAAGGTTAAACTAGTTTTACTATGATGAATATTTTTTTTTTATCGAACCTGAAAATATATAGATTTAACAAAGTAATAACGATTGTTGTTTTCTGTGTCGGTTTGTTCGTACGATTGCTTTTCTTTTTCTTTTAAATGTCCGAAATCTGTTGATTTAGATTTAGTACAGTTTTCTTTTATTTCATGTAGAGTTTAAGGTAAGAGTACCGAGGGGATTTAGCTGATGATAATCTGAGCTGTAAACGTGGTGAGAGGAGAAGATTGTCGTCCTCTTCCGCTTTATGGTCGGCCGCTCTTGAGGAATAATCGAGAGTGCGAAATAAAAAATAAACGGGGGGTGATAAGAGGATGATACAAAGAGGAGAGAATTATTTGACTAAGAAATCTGCGTTGTTTATGTAAATAAAGGAGGAAAAACGAGCGAATTGAAATATGAACGACTAAACGCGGTTGCAGAATTGTATTTGAAATATATTAGTGTCTCAGTCTTCTTATGCCGAACGAAGAAGTAAAATGTTTTTTTTTGCTCGCTGTGTTTGTGTGTGTATGTAATAACTTTGGTTTGTTCCTCTCTCATTATTATTTTTAATTAATTAATTTTTAAATAAAATGCATTTTCCTTTTACTATTTAATACTTCTATACAATACAAACGGAACTTGGCTTGGTGCGATTGTTTATATGTATATTATTATTATTTAACACTTAATATGTTATATGCTGTTTAGGTACTAAGTGTAATTTCATTGAATAAACTACATACATATAACAAGCAAATGACTCTTATTGATTGATTCTGTTTAATTGTATATGTAATCAATAGCACCAAAATCCATATTACCCATGTTTTTTTTTTGTTTTCCAATACCTCGCATAGTGCGGTTCCGTCAATATGTTTGTAACCTGACTAATGGAGAAACTAAATAAAATAAACCGCACTGTATAAAGTTTTACAATTTATTTTTATTTATCTCAATTAAAATATGTGATTTGAAATTTTCGAACTGAAATGTATCGAATCCGGACTATTCGAAACCGCACTTGCGAGGTATTGCTGTACAAGAAACCTTTTCCTTGTCGATTTTATTCCATTTAATTCGTAACTACCAATGGTCAAAATGACCCGTTTATTAAATGTTTAAATAAAAATAGAACAAAATATAAATGTTTACAAAAAACACTAATTATTTAATGAATTTGATATTATTTAAAACTTATTTTATTGCCCAAAACAGTCTGGACAATCTCGTTTTTGAGTAAGTGATACAAATTGGTCTTTCCTATATGTTACAAAACGTTGCTGTTTTATTGTCGCTCTTGCTTGGACAAAAACAAACTCCCATAATTAAATTACAATAAAATGTGAATGAAAACAAATATCATGTGGGTCATTCAGACCCATTCGTAGTACCTAAATTATCCGAAAATTGTAATTAATATGAATTTATTTTTGTTCTTTGTAAACAGTACAAAATTCATTTCGTACTTTCCACCTTTGATACATATTAGGGCCAATAAAATAAGGCTGGACAATCTCTTTTTTGAGTAAGTGATACAAATTGGTCTTTTGTGTATGTCACAAAACGTTGCTGTTTTATTGTTGTTTATGCTTGGACAAAAACAAACTCCCATAATTAAATTACAATATAATGCGAATGAAGACAAATATTAGGTGGGTCATTCTGACCCATCCGTAGTACTTAAACTATCCAGAAATTGTAATCTACAATAATGATTGATTCTATTTGTTAGTTTTTACTAATATAATTTCTTTTAAACAAGTTCATGAAATGTCTTTGTACAGTTTTCTCTGATTGGATCAACTAACTTTGTAAATATGATGTGATTGTATATATATATATAATTGATCGTACTGCGTATAAAATAGCACGGATCGATGTGTGCTATGAAGGCCGGAAATAATGGAGACGTATTCCCCTTAATATCTGTGAAACATGGATTTCCACCGAAAGAAATAAAACAGTGTGATTTATGATGTCAAATCATCATCAAATTTTAACAAGCCATAATTCCTAACATTTCAGTAATATTGTTGTTATTATTAATATAGTGTATTAACGAACTAGAGACATCCACGGCGTCTCTTAGTCGGCTTATAAACATATACATCAGCATAAAGGAATTTCCACTGTGATCCCAATTCGATACACTTAATATAAATAAAGGGGACCAAGCGTAAACATTCCCATTGATACTCCTATACCTTTACTCCGAATTCAAGTTCTTATTATAAACACATAATAATCATTACACGTACAATCGTAATCAATCATCTCTTACATATATACAAATACATAGGATTTTGTCCCGGTCTTATAATAAACAAAACCATCAACGCTAAATCCCGTGGGAACACTTAATCATCAATATATACAAACCCTACTCCCGATCACAACTCCCACACCGTATTAATAAGAATTAACTTTGTAAGTAGAATTAGTATTTAGAATTAGTCTCATAAAAACCTAAGACGACAATAGTCTCAGTAAAACCTTCAAAGACGAATATATTTTCAACGGATAACCAAGTAAGGAATAAAGTTATGTAAAACCAAACGAATTTCATTAGATTCCCAACAACTGAGATTCCACAACGACAACACCAAACAATATTCCACTGTGTCCAGAATTCCATCCCTGGGACACGACAATATTAACTTTAATTCTTATATTAAATTGCTACATCAACAATCTATGGTTCAAAAATCCAATGTATTTGTATGAAAATATACATTTACTCTATGTTATTTGTCTTATTACCTTTGTTAAATATAATAATTTTGTATTCTAATATAACATATTTATTATTTTTAAGTACATGATAACAATTGACCAATTACACTGTGTCTACTATGTCGTGTCCCAGGGATGGAATTCTGGACACAGTAGAATATTGTCTGGTGTTGTCGTTGTGGAGTCTCAGTAGTTGGGAATTAAATAATTCAATTGGTTTAAAACAAATTTATTATAATTGGTACTCTTGGGGTCCTTTTCCAAGACAAGGTAATTACTTCAATAGGTTGACTAAAACTCTATCTGTTTTTGAAGGTTTTACTGAGACTAATTCTAAATAGTTATTCTACTTCCAAAGTTAATTCTTATTAATACAGGGTGGGAGTTGTGATCGGGAGTAGGGTTTCATTATATTGATGACTAAGCGTTCCCACGGGAATCGGCCTCGGTGGTTTTGTTTATTATAAGACCGGGACAAATTCCTATGCATTTCTTTATATGAAAAAGATGATCAATTACGATTGTACATGTAACGATCTTTATGTGTTTATAATAAGGACTTGAATTCGGTATAAGGGTATAGGAGTATCGATGAGAACGTTTATATTAAAGTGTATCGAACTGGAATCAACGTAGAGATTCGTTTATGCTAATGTTTATATAATAATGCGACTAAGAGACGCTTTGGATGTCTCTAGTTCGTTAATACACTATGCTAATAATAACAATTACAATAATAATGGTTGGACACAACAACTAATTCATGATAATTTAAACATTAAATATGAAATAAAAAAAATAGTCTTAATGATTGATGATAAATGTATTCATATAAATTTCATATAAATGTATTACACATTTTAAGGGCGCAAAGACAGCGCCTTTTGTATGTATGCAGAAAGATTTAGGATTTATGTGTGTTTTGAATATAAATAATAATTTCATGACAACTAGATTATAATAATTTGATAATTAGGTTTTAATTGGAGAGTTAAAAATAGTATAGAATTCGGTTGCATATATGATTGTATCTCTCTCTATATATATATATATTAATAGAGACAATTATAGAACATATTTTGTTTGTTGTTTTCTGTTGACAGCTGATTTATGAGTGGTGGCAGCACTGGCTATTAAAAACACCGCAGAAACTGTCAAAGTTGGACGAAATCTGCGGCGAAAGAATCTTCTCAGCGGTAGAGGAAGGAATTTTTTGGTTGGTGCCGTTCGTGTTTGTGCAAGTTTTACAAGGAAGGATTTTTCTGGATCATCATCATGGGAGACGGCAACGAAGGCGAGAAGCAGCCGCTCCTGAAGGACAAGAAGGCCAAACACAACGGGGACACCGATAGTACGTGATACATCTTTGTCTCTAACAAAACTGTGACTCATCTCCACTGCATCACATACTATTATCAATAAATGAACTAATAATGTTTAA
Organism: Nicrophorus vespilloides; assembly: GCF_001412225.1. NCBI lineage: Eukaryota > Metazoa > Arthropoda > Insecta > Coleoptera > Silphidae > Nicrophorus > Nicrophorus vespilloides. The sequence continues at coordinate 41,351 of NW_017099077.1, forward strand.
TATTCACTAACATTTTTCAACAGCCAACCAGACTACGACTGTCTCACCAATCGGTCCAGATGAACTGCCACCAGCCTTTTACCAGAGTCCTCCTGGTGCTGGTACCCCTATGGTCACTTGCAGAGTGTGCCAGGCCATGATTGATATATCCGGCAAGAGGGATCAGCATGTCGTTAAATGCTGCCAATGCAATGAAGCAACTGTAAGTGGTGATGAAATATGCATATTTTTTTTAATTGATAATACTAATTTCAATTTGCAGCCAATCAGAAATGCTCCACCTGGAAAGAAATATGTTAGGTGTCCATGCAATTGCCTCTTGATTTGCAAGAGCTCTTCTCAGAGGATTGCTTGCCCCAGGCCCAATTGCAAGAGGATCATCAATTTGGCCCCATCACCTGTTACACCTCCAGTTCCATCTATGCCAGGCATGTGCAGAGTGACTTGTGGCCATTGTCATGACACTTTCTTGGTAATTATCTTTTGGCCACTGATACTGACATTATCTTAATGTATCTCTCTTTTTGCAGTTTAATACATTAAATAACGCCCTAGCTAGATGTCCGCACTGCCGAAAGGTGTCGAGCGTGGGTCCGGATTACTCGAAGGGACGTGGTAATGTTTTTATAACTTTGAGTTTAATTTTCTTGGCCATCGGCGTCGGCGTGACGGCCGGGACGTACATGTACGCCCGCAATCACAGCGGAATCTACGTTGCGTACGTCGGTGCTTTCATAATTGCCATACTTCTTTTCTTGCGAAGTATCTACTATTACACTATGAAAGTGAGCGCTATAGATGGACCAATGTAAGTGGTGCAGTGCAGACAAATACGGGGCAAAGATATATTGTGTTAAAAGATTAAAAAAAAAAAACTTAGGTGTAGCTTGTAGAATTTTATATTTACTACCTAAATGTAAGGATAAAAAAATATGCTATGCGGAAAGCCTTCATATATATATTCACTAGGTGATTTTTTTATTCAATTAATTAGTTTATGTTTACTACATATAAGCTTTACAACTTCCTTTTCCCCAATTTACAAACAACTCATATTATTATTTTTTAATTTGCACATATCTATATATTTTTTTATCGGATTCGCTTTTAAATAAATTATTATTATTATTACTATTATTTTCTAGTGATTGTATAGCAAAGAAATATATGTTTATCGATTGAGAATTTATGTTGTTATTTTCTTTCGCCGCAAAAGTAAAATTCTACAAGCGACCACCGATGGCTGTGTGCACTCTATGCTAATACTTGGTTTAATGTTGGACGCGTCTCCCGAAGTGCACGAATTTCTATTATAATATTATTATTTTTTTTTGCTATTACGATTTACTATACTATCTTCATCATTAGAAAATACTATATATACATACACATGCGAGGTGATTGATTTGGAAACGCAATTCGATCAAAACCCGAAGAATGGTATATTTTTATTATCTGCATCGGAAATGAATGATTTTGGACAAAGTACAGTATGTGATAAAAACCATTGGCATGGAGGAGGAGAGAAGCAACTATAATTGAAAATATAACCAACTAATCGAATCTTGACTCGTACAATATTCTAAAAGAATGAATTAAATAATAATTGGCAATTAGGCAACTGAAAGTGCATTGTATTCTAATTAAGCGAGAAAACACGAATCAAAGCAACAGTAACTTTTATATACTCGATAAAATTACTAAGACTTGATTCCTCGTATAGAAAACGAACAATAAATGTGCTTTAATTAAACAAAATTGTAGCGTTTCATTACTATTATTATATTTAATTGAAAGCATTGAATTTCGTTGCTGAACCGATAATAATGATGAAAGTATCAAATTTTGCGATGTTTATTATTAAAACCATGACACACAACAAAACCAAATGTACGAGCTTAGCAGATTTTTTACACCTCGTCGGTGATGATGATTATTAATATTCGTTTTCTTATGATATATTATATTAATCTTTGCGTTTAGTTATAACATGAAATTATATATGCCACATTCCGTAAATGGAAATTTCTTTCTTAATTTTTTTTTTGTAGTTTGACTGATTTTTTTTTAATTATCACTTGTGTTGTTTCTGTTTCGTTCTTTTTTTTTTTTGATCTTAAGATTGGAACCACTTTTGTGATTTGTATATAAGAATAAATAAACCAAAAAAAAAAAACATAAATTAATAAATAAATAAAATGTAACAAATTTGTATGGACAGATTCTATATGTATAATATCGTGCGGGGGAGTTTAGTATTGTGTATTCAAACAACATTTTTTTTTGTAACATTACTCTGTATAACTATGTAAGATCAAATGTGATCGATGAAATATATTGTACAATATTTTTCATGACTTCATTTCATTTTTTACTCATTTAAAAGTTAAGAAAAAATATGGGACATATAGTGGTCAGTTAACGAACTATTCGGATTACGATCGCTTTTTCAAAACACGCTAAAGATTTTTTGTGTTCAAACAATATAATCCATATATACAGGGTGACCCAATTGAACTGCAATCAACTTAAAACTGCTATAACTTTCGAACCGCTGGCAACGCTGTGTCCATATTTCGCCTAATGATAGCTGATTTTGTTGTTTACAAGCCTGGGGAAGCATTTGCATCTCAGTTTTTTTAGAAAAAAAATATCCGTGATAGAATTCAAACGTAATAGTGTGATAGCCCAATATTTGAGCAGAAAACCGAAAGTGGCTATTGTTAGAGCCCTCGGAATAGTTTAATGTGAATAAATCTTTTGTGTCTCGAACCATAACAAGTAATTGTATTGAACTTTCTACTTCTGGAAGCTAACGCTAGTGGTGTTATGAAACTTAAAACACTTCTTAAATCGATGATAGGTTAACGAACAATTCATGTAGTTTTTGAATGTATTTTGTTAACTGTATATCGTACACTTTTCGACTTTGTACTATGAAACAGTATTCATATTTGATCAGTATATTTTCAAATAAGTTAGATCCAGATCCAGGTAAGTATGATGATTATAAGAATGTGGACACTTATTAAAGTAATTCAAATTGCTACTGCTCATAATCATGAAGTAATCATTTAACTCTTTAAGGGGCGTTGGTACACGCATTGTGTCACCTTTTGAACATACCTAGTAGTGGGGCTTTATTATAATTTTCTAGAAAATGTACAGAAAAAGAAGAATTACCCTTTAATTTGATTGGTATGTCAAGGTATGAATTTTTATAGTCTGATCCCGAAAAACCTGATACTTACAATTTGTGGGGGCTGATAAACCCGAAAAGGGGTAGAAATAGAGCCAAAGAGAATTTAATCAATAACAATTTGGTATAAATCTCTTTATTAAAAAAAATATAATAAAAAGTTGTCTGATTCAGTTGTCTAGAAATTTGTTTGTAGGAGCGTTTCTCAACTTGTTTGTTGCGCGACCCAACATATTTGTTTGTACTTGTATTGTGTGACACAATCACCAATTCCTCGATTTGACACATCGTGACAGCTGTCATTTATCATAGGTTGAGAAACGCTGCTCTATAGTTTTGAGTCATTAAACTGTTAAATACAAAACTGTTGATGTACTTGGACTTAACATCAATTAACATTACTTTTTTTAATAAAAATTTATTGTGTTAATGACATTATATACAATTATTTACAATTTGATAATTATATTTCGATTTTGAAATGTAATTATTGCATTTATATAAAAAATAAAATACGAAGAATTTCATCTTATACTTTTATTGATGTCCCCAAGATTCCTCCTACACCAATATAAATTAGTGATTGAATTATATATGAGCATTTTCGTAGACACATTAGTCTGCGTTAAACCCCAGCTTTTAAATTATTCTCTACAAAATTAGTCTTGCACTTAAATTATCCACGAGCTGAAATTCTGGGGTTGAAAATTACGTTGACGATGGTTTTTTAATGAAGATACACCTAATTCGTTTGCTGCATAAAAAAATGTTTACAGTGCAAATGAAGACGAATGAGACATTATTTAAAATAAATTGAATTTATAATATAACTATTTTCTAAATGCTTTTTTATGGATTAATATAAAAAATTAAAAAATATCAAATGCTTATTTTCTTGGAGGATTTAAAGAAGTGCAAAATAGAGAAATTTGCTGCATACTTATTATTAGTATTAGTGCAATAATATTTAAATGTAAGAAACTACTGAATCTTTTATAAATTACATCTTAAATACGTTTAAATCTAAACTAAAATGAGCTAAAAAAAAGACTAAACAGAAAAATTATTTTCATTCAACTATGAACTAGTTTGTGGTCAATATATGTTGTGTATTAAGATTTAGTAACTTTCAATTTTAAAATTAAGAATCGATTTAATAAATGAGATTTTAAAATATTCAAGAAATGTGCTAGTTTCAATTATTTACCTCTCCAAGTTTTAGCGTAGTTAATGGGATATTTTTAAAATTCATGCATTCTAAAGCTTTTAGTGTAAATTTTAAATTTGAATGATGATTCATTTGTAGAAGTCTAATCCAAAATTTGAGATTAATCATTTTAGAGTTTACATCATAGTCAGCTGTAAGATTGTGACTGTTCAATTAGTATAATGACAATTGAACTGTGGCTTAAGTTGTGACTAGGAGACGGAGTTTGTTATTGATCATTTGTTGTGTCATCGATTGTCATCATCGTCATCATAATGTCGACATCAAAATTGTTAGTGATGCAAGAGCAGTTCGTGCTGTTCTCGAAGTTCGGGGATCCAAGGTCTGATGGAAGAACGATCACGCTGACCCAGAGCGACAAGTGGATGAAGCAGGCCCTGGTGCTGGACGGCAAGAAGGTCACCCTCACCGATACCGGAGTCTGCTTCAACAAATTCAAGTAGACATTCAGACTTTGTGAATTCTCGTAAAACGACAACATCATCAACAAACCAAGGTTTCTGATTTCAGATCTCGGACAATAAACTATCAGGACTTCATGCGATATATCGACGATTTGGCCAAGGAGAAGGGTATGGACACGGATGAGCTGAAGCATATGATGCTGACGTGCGGACCTCCCGGTACCAGCAAGATCACGTCTGGAGCCGTGGCCGGATCAAAGACGGAAGTCCACAAGAGCTAGAGGAAGGAATCTCGGCAAGGATGGATCTCTTTTCTAGGTCAATAAATAGCCTATAGCTGGAAATAGGAACGCGATAAAGTGCGTGTAAGGCGCGCAGGACCGACGCCGATGGTTTCCGTTCGTTCGCTCAGCGTTGTTAGTTCGTTCATGTTCACGCGATTTAGTGGAATCCGCGACGCGAATTAGTTAACAGACAAAAAAAATACATACACAAGCTACAAGGTAAGATATTTACTTACTAATCTTTACATTTTGCGATAACCAACAATTATATTTAACCATTGCTGAACCAGATAAGAACACTCAAACTTCTCGAAAACAAACAAAGCAATAATAGCTGAAAATTAAATATTTGCTTTTAATTCAATGTAAAACATTAATCTTATGAAGTAAATAATAATATTTACCAAAACATATAGAAAAACTTCGATTGAATTGATATAAAAACATATACAGTGAAACCTCGCTTAACGAGCATCTCACATAATGAGCATTTCGCTTAACGAGCAAAATTAATTGTAAGAAAAATGACTCGTTTCGTATAACGAGTGATGATGAGAAGAGAAGTCCCAGATTGCGCGCCTTCTACATCATTTTTATATGTTTCAATATATGAGTAAAAATCCGGAAATAAATATAAATTTGCAATATAAATGTGGTGTGTATCTTTCAAACTAAAAAGAAATATGATAATTTTTGTTACTTAAAATTGATGTTAAAACAAACTCGTAAGTCTAAACTAATTGAAAGTAATTAAAATTATGTAAATTTTATTTTGTTTTGCTTGATTCGCATTTATTTTTTGTGCTTCCGTAATATCCGCATCAGAAGGATGACTCATCCCGGATGAAAATAGGAAGGAAATGAATTTGAAATTACTTAGGGTAGGGCCAGAAAGCGAGAGGGGTGGGACGAAGTTATTAGGCGCGAAACATTAAAATCCGGTCACCCGAAATGCGAGTGTGAGCAAACACACGCACGCAGAAAAAGGACAACGAATAAATAACAACAAAAAAAACGACAATTGAAAAGCATGACATCATCGATAATAAATTAAAAAAATAGACGTCGTTAATCAACGTTTAGATAAAGTGTGCATATTCGAAATGTCAATGTTGCGGACACATATTTTTTTTTATATGTATATATAATTCGTGTTACAATTTCCTTATACATATGCACTACTGTTTTTTTTTTGTTTCAATTTGAATCACCTAAATCTGTATTTGGGGACTGTTGTTTAATAAGTAGAGAATTATAAATTATTGTTTTTTTTCTTTGTTACAATTTGAAACGTTCAATTCTGTATTTGGATCTGTCGTTTATTAAGTATAGAATTCTAAATAAATTCTTACATTTTTTTTTCTCTGCACTTTGATTAATTAAATCATTTTTATACACTTATGTAATTCAAAATAAATTCTTCCTGTTTTTCATTTCGATTGAATTTTGCAGTCGATTTTTTTTGTCAATTTTGAATTATTCAAGATATTTTTCTTTTCAAACTGAATCATTTGAAATCGTTGTTTAATAACTTTTCAAAAGAAATTCTGTTCTGTTAAATTTGAAACTGTCGTTTGATAAATATGAAATTCACAATACATATTTTTTCTTTTCAACTTAATCATTTCATTCTGTATTTATTATGGAACTGTCATAAGTAGAGATATTTCAATAAATTCTTATCAATCTTTGAATAATTGAAATTATTTTCAATATTTACTTTTTTCACATAAAGAAACAACATTTTGATATTTCTTTAATAAGTTTGGAAAATTCTAATTGAATTCACACAATGAACCCTGCAAATTAATTCGTGAAGGCATTTTGTCAATTGAGAATTAAAGCTTCAGAAATACTTTTTTCACATAAAGAAACAACATTTGGATCTTTCCTTAATAAGTTTGGAAAACTCTAAATGAATTCTCATAAAGAGCGCTGCAAATTAATTCGTGAAGGCATTTTGTCAATTGAGAATTAAAGCTTCAGAAATACTTTTTTAACATAAAAAACAACATATTCTCACGATTTATGTAAATATGTACTTATTCCATTTATTCAATCTATTTGTAATTATATAACATAACATCTTTCAATAACTTAACTTTATTACTGTACTAAATTCGTGTATAAATATAAAATTTAAAAGTGAATAAAAATTAGAAAAGAGAAAAGTTTAAATACTTAACTTTCCTCTTTTCTAATTAAAACGGAATTGAAATAAATGAATTAAAGTAATTGAATTTAATTAGAAAATATGTAAATATTACGTCTCCATTTTTTATTCACATTATATCGTTTAATTATGATTTTTTTTTGTTAGATATATCTAGAATTTATTTAAGCTCATGAAACTGTGTCAAATATTATCTGATATTTCTGTTCGATGAGTCCCTCATCTCTACAAATTCTCATAAAACACTCAAATTTAATGTTAGGTATTATGTCATGGGATGAAAATAAACGCGCGATGATGAACTATCTCTCCTTCTTTCTCTTTGGCATCATATGTGTACACATGCATATATCTTCGTGTTGCTGCTTTTTTTTTTTTTGTTTTGTCCTTTCTCTCTATATATTTTCTCGTCTCCCCTCTATATAAATATCTTCTTTCTTTTTTCTTCACGCACATGCAAACAATTTTTGTTTAATGTGCCAGAAGCTTGCATGCGCATGTTAATCGATCGTCCGTCGTCCCCGTTTCGAACGGTACAATGGACAAGTGTAATTAAAATTTGCTCAGAAACTTACGGAATTACATCACAGCACGAATAATTCGGAGCGTAGATTGGTTATTGTGTACTTTTTACTGGGTCAATGATGTAATAATTGATGTTTACAAACTCAAAAACTTACCAATAAATAATAGATATAAGATGTAAAGGGAGCTGCAAAACGAGAAGAAGGTAAAAGTAAATTGTTGGAAATTATTTGTTATTGAAGATATTGGAATTATGTATCTTTTAATTGATTTATTAGCTTAATTTTTACCCTTTGATACCTGACCATAGTTAAAATAAAGAAATTAAAATGTTTCTTTTGATTTCTATTAAAACACATTAAAATAAAGTTGCCTATAAATTTTTATTAAATCGTATAATAAGTGAATTATAGTGATTTAGATTACAAAAAACGGATCAATTTTCATATATATATATATATTTAGTAATAATATTATTATATAAACTTATTTCATGGTAATCTGCTATACAATGTTTATTTTCGTTACAACATAAAAACATCTGTACAGAAGTGACAAGTATTACTTGAATGTAGGTTTATACTAACTTGGTGTTTCCAATTGCAAAGCAAATCATTTAGTATAGAATATAAAGATTACATTTAAGTACCAACAAGTATTTAAGTCTGCTTCATATATCTTGATAATTTAAATAGTGACATAAATGTGTCGGTCAAAGGGTTAAAGAAAAATTAGAGAAAATAGTAATTATGAATAAACTTTAAGGAGTTTAAGACTTTATAGAAGATTATCCCTCAAAATTATCTTTGATTATTTTGAATTTTATGTAATACTAATTCAAAAGTATACTTCATAATAATTTTTATAACATTCATGATTCTTCACTATTTATCTACACGCCGTCTATTGAAAGTAATTAAAGATTGTATTTTTTATTAATAGAAATAATTAGTAAGTATTTCAATACATAAAATCTATTAATTTCAAAATACTTAAAAATAAATATAAATGTTAGTAAAAGAAAGATTATCATTTTACGAACCAGTTTTGCTAAATCAGAGTTATTCAACCTTTTTCAACTTACTACACACTTAAACCTATAGTTAAACTTCCGCGACACACTTAAATTATAATTTTGTTTTTTTCATTTCTAGACTTATTGAGCTCTGTACTTCTTGGGATTATAATTTAAAAATATTACTCAGTGCACCGGTTGAAAATCTAAATTCTAAATCATGATCTTGTCTGAAATTAGATTAATTCAATACTGTTATTAGGTCTTAAAGAATGAACGTGAAGAACGATTGTGAACTAAAAATTTGGTTTATTATATCTCAAAGTACAAGAAGTAGTATAATTAACCATAGTATGTGTCAAAGGCGTTTTTTACAGTTCTGCTAACCTTACTGATATTTCACTTGTAGTTTGAGGTGTATTCGCTTCCACTGCAGCATTCACTTCATAATTTTGAAGATCAAAATCTCCAGACCTAATCTTTTGAAACTAGCTACGTACTGTGCGTTCACTAGCCTTATCCTTGCCTAAAACTTCATTGATACTTTGAGTTCACTGCGCTGCATTGGTATTTGATAGAACTCGTATTTGAAAAATAAAACGCTAATTTGACGCAATTTGAGAGATAATCACAAACCGAAACGTATAAGATTGATGAAGTACCTTTGCAATAAAGAAGAACTGTTAAAGTAAAATATCGGAGATATTGGGTATAAAAATTGATACTTCGGACATTTCATGCTTAATCTAGATTATCAGAATCAAGAAAAAATGTTATATTTTTGTAAATTGGTATAATCTATTGCATGTCACGTAGTAATAAAAGCTGCATAATAAATGGGAGAGCTTTAGAAATGTGGCATTGATGGATTAAATGGACGAAATGAAAGAAATAATCTCATAGTAATTCGCTTGAGTGATTAAGAGTAAATCAGATTAAAGTCTTTGAAATCGTCTAGGAAAATTGATATTCATAATTTAATTACTTTCATTTTCATTGTAAATAAAAATATTTATTGTAGTTAAAAAATAATCATGACCAAATTGTTTACTTTTAACATCTTGTGTTTTATAATAATCAAATACAAATCATTAAATCTTAAAAAAAATATATAATTGTTATGAAGATTTGGGGTCATTGAGATATTACTTTCTACTAAATTTATTGCTATATGTGTGACACTTAAGTTGTTGTTGTTATACGTCTGTTTCTTTTCGTAACTTTCTTTGCCTTTTCAATTTGAAGGTACAACATCTATTTTCTTATTTGCGAAGTATCTTTTCAATTAGAATCTTAACACTTAACAGTTTTCCAATGTTGATTTAAATGTATTGAAATACCCGTATAAAAAGGTATTCTGTTTCTAAGCTTAAGAGTTTAACAGAAAATCATGAATCATAAATATGATTTAAAAATTAGTATTTGTAAGAACTAAAGTTTTTGTTAATAATTCTATTTTTAATATGAAAGAAGAAAAATTGAGTAGCAAAAAATATTGTGAAAAATAAACAGAATCAATGTATGTTACAAAACTACTGGAATCATCGTTTGTTCATCGATCGTTCAAACAGATTACACACAAGAGGACAACGGAAAGCGAAGCAGTTTATCGCAATCGTCGACAGTTCCCCTCCTTAGACAATTATAATGGGATTCGATGCAACATCTCCCTTTGCTCTCACTATTTTTAGAGCAATCAATAAAACCCGAGCATTTTTATTCCTCTGCATGTAATAAATATCGTTCTCCTATATTTCCAACACATTTTTTCATTTTCATGCTTCGTATGAGATTTTGCAATGTATTTTTGAAGCGCCTTAAACTAAACTCTTGTTATAAATAAGCCAGAAGCTTCGGCGTTTCCGTAAATATTTACAATCATTCTAATACGAAACGTTTGAAAACCAATGAAAACATATATTAAACACTAAATACAGTGGTCGATTAGTTAACGAACGTACATCTTGACGTTACTTTTTGAAGCTGGAGGTGATATTAAACTTAAGACGCTTATTAAATCGATTTTCGGTTTACGAACAATTCGGTTAACGAACATCATCTTTAAAGGGATTACTTTTGTAGAACTTTGTTGTGAATTGAAAACTTCGTATATTCGTGTTTTTTTTATAAAACGTTAATTTGTGAAAAGTTAAACATTACATTATTATTATTATTGTTATCGTCGACCGCAGCCGTTGTTTATCTATTGATACCAGATTTATCTTTCCATTAGCTACATACATAATTATAGATAAAGTCATTTTATTTGTTTATCAACGCTGTTGCCTAATTACTACAACGATATTTTTCTCTTATTGTTTTAATTATATTGGTTCACCTTGTTTATTTATAACTTAGTTTTTGTTATATCAAGATAAAAAAGAAATTCGAAATATAAGTTATAGTGTGTACATAATTATACAATTTTCAACTGTATATTATTGCAATTTTCGTTTAAAATATTTAGAAAATACACAATAGTTTGCGTATGCGTTTAATTCTCACTTTTTAACAATTTATATGACTGAAGAAACGTTTTTTGAGTGCTAAAGTTGCAAAATTCTTGAGCTAACTTGGTTGCGAAATAGTCTCTCTTTATAACGAATATTCTGGTTTAAATGTGTCATTACGAGAACAAATTATACAACAAATTCATTGTTGAGTAACCAAATTATAGCTAAATATTCACTCTTTATAAAAAGTGCTATAATTATATCATTTAGTCGTAATACACTGTCAAACTCAAAGAAACGTTTATGGAAGTTTCTTTATATTTTTGCTTAAATCGCGAAAAGTATGAGCGAGAAATCGATTGCTGAGCAATTAAATTAAATCTAAATATTTAGTGTATCGTTTGTCATTTAGCCATAATTCTCTTGTTTAACTAGAAAAAAAGTTTATGTAAGTTTTAAAAAATCAGTTTCTTTCCATTTTTGTTTATATCTCTAAAAGTATGTGCTACACATGTAATATTGAGCAACCAAATTAAAACTAAATATGTGTGAACTGGTATTGTATCGTTTTTCATTTAGCCGAAATTTACTGTCAAACTTGAAGAAACTTGTATGTTTAAGTACATTTTCTTATAACATATTCAAAATTGAACACAATGTTTCAAACATTTACACCAGACAATAAAAAATATTAATTAACTATTGAAAAAGCTATATTCCTTTTTATTTAATGAATTAATATTAATCTATGTATTGATACTACTTTATATTTTGTATCAGATTTTCATATTTTTGGTTACACAATTTCAAGGATTAATAAAAAATATCAACATTCAATAAATTTAAAAATTAGTCACTTTATTCAAATCTGAGTACAATCAGCATATTTGAATAATTAGAAATGAGATGTTTCATTCATAATAGGTAATAAATTATGAGTTTCTTCATCGGAACAATCAATAAAATCCTATATATTCTTAAACTTTTTCTTGTTATTTATCGCTGTTTCTTTCTATAACTTCTTTTGGCTCTTCACCAACTAGTTTCTTATCTGTTTTTCAACTAGAGCCTTTGGATAATTTATGTTTTACAGTTTTTTTTTTATATTTTCGTAGTAACAGTTACCAAAACTTAATTTTAAATGAATGTACTGGAGCTCCTTTTGTCTCCTAATTACAGTTAATTGTATCAATTACTTTTGTAATTGATCAATATGTTTTTTTAAATAAACGTTTATATAAATAGCAATTGAGCAATCTCTTAATTCGATGATGTCAATGCTTTCTCTATGATATCATTTGATTGAGAACTTAATGAGTTTTATGTGCGAGCAATATCAATGCCAACTACGATAATAATAATAATTATATAACGAATTCGAATTTATATTTTTAAGGTCAAGCTTGTTACCACCTATTGCAGCAGCAAGAATCATCGCTATTAATAGGAAGTTGCGTTTTAACTCCATACTGAATAACAATTTTACTTGAGGATAGAAAAGCAATGTTCTTTTTTTGTATGGAGAAAAAAGAAACGCTTGCGTTTAAAAATAACCTTCTCAATATTCATCGAGTATCACTTCTATTTCTAGAATTATGAATTCGTGCTTCGGGTGATAAGAATATATATTTCTTCATATTACTTATGATTTTTTTTTTATTCTATTCGAACGTTGTTTATTTGCTTTTTAAAGTGAAATATTAATAGTATCAATGATGATTTTTGTTACTTATGTAGTTTAATGGTGAAGAAATTCGTTCGTTTCGTAACACTGAAATTGCTTCGTGAATTTCCCAATCTCGCTGATACTGATTGAATTTTGTTCGTTCCAGAATCATGGAAGCGGAAAATTCAACGATGACTTTCGAGGAGGCCTTCAAGGCGTTCTCCAAATTCGGTGACATCAAATCCGACGGAAAGAGCATCTCCCTTTCCCAAAGCGATAAATGGATGAAGCAGGCGAAAGTGATCGACGGCAAGACCATCACCACCACCGACACCGGCATCTACTTCAAGAAGCTAAAGTCCCTGAAGGTTTCCCTTCCCGATTACAACAAATTCCTGGAGGATTTGGCCAAGGCGAAGAAGCAGACCGTCGAAGACATGAAGACGAAGATGACTTCGTGCGGAGCTCCAGGTTTCAGCGGAACCGGCGTAAGTTAATTACATGATATTGCCTTCTTTACTAAAACTTTGTAACACGACGGGTGAGATCGTCTGCTTCCGGTTGGGCGTGTGTCCCTGACGTGGGAAAGTTCTGGGCGCCATTTCCTTTTGTTGAGACGAAGAATTTGCTCTCCTCAAAGCAGCAAACTTCTTCTCCTACAATAGGCCTTGGCTCCTCTAGAGCACCAACACAGTCTTCTTGGAGCACACTTATCTACCGGAGCCCTTCGCGGTTCCAGACTCACACTAATATATAAATCTCTTCTCTACTGCAGACCTCAACCGTCTTCTTTCACGGTTCGATCTGATCTCTCCGCAATTCTGGAGTGATAATTGTACGAAGGATCGTAGTTTACAATGTTGATAACTTTACAACGTTACAACTTAATTACTAATGTTAAATAATTTTTTAGGTGGCCAAAGGCAACAGCACCGTTAACAGGTTGACAGACACCTCGAAGTACACCGGAACCCACAAGCAGCGCTTCGACGATTCCGGAAAGGGCAAAGGCATCGCCGGAAGAGTGGAGCAGGTCGACGGTTCCGGTTACGTTTCCGGATACCAGAACAAAGACTCCTTCGGCAAAGCCTAAACGATTTACACGAATAGTGCACAAACCGAATTTTGTTAAGTGCGGATGAGAGTTTGAGAACGTGGATGTTTTCAAAATTTATATTTTTAGGTGGAATTGTATAAAAGAGAATATGTATACAACGTTTGGGGGGATGCAGCTTTAACGCCTACTATTTAACTACTTTACTTTTAAATCTTAAAGCTTTGTCAATTTTTTCAGTAGACTGCGTTTGTAAATTCAAATTTTTCAATAATAAATTAAGCAATTTGAACACATTTAGATTATGATAGTTTGTCTGCACTGAGGATTAGTTATTTTGTAATCCTCGTTTCACGTAGATTTATTTATTGCCATTTTTATTGTAATTTTTAAAATCAATAAATATACTATTATTTTGTTTACTTACATCCTACCTTTTTCATAATAAATATGTTCCTTTCCTATATTTTGTATTTAGTTGTAATTTACACAAATCTTTCATAATTATGATCAGAAAATTACATCAAAGAACGTTCAACATTAAAATACAATATTATAAGATTTAATCAATCCCGACAATCAAATTTCAAACCGACAACTATAATCCCGACAATATCAAAATTCCGAACATTTTTGCACATTTTTGTAATCTTTCATCTCAATTCGTGAAACACATTCAACTTTATTACTGCCTTTTTGTGACGAAATTATTTCGCAAATTTTTATTTTTGCAAAGATTTTAATTAAGTCCGATAAAACACAGGTTTTACTCTAAACAATATAGAAAATTGATACTGTCGAGATTATGGTTGGCGGGATTCGACTGTTGGGATTTTGATCCTAACCGATACAAAGAAACCTAGAAATAATTCTTCAATGTCAGTATGAAATTGATACAATTATTAAAATTTACAACAACTTTACTAATTTTATTGCATTCCGGAATGTTTTTTTATTACGAAAATACAAAATAAGTGTTTGTTTGTTATATAACAACAATGGGTTGTTAAATTCATAACAGATAAGTAGAACAACGTACAAATAATATAATGATAAAAACGAAAAAATTAAACATAAAAATAATATCAAATCAAAATGTAAAAAATAATTTTTAAAAATATCTTCGAAAAACTAAACTAAATTGCATCGAAAAACTAGATTTTAAATTAAATTTTTTATTGAGTTCTTAAGTTTTTGAATCGTTCAAATCGCGCCCAAAACTAAGTCACCAGGAGAGTATCAAACGCAGGAGGTGTAACGGTTCTCCGTGCAATGTTTACATCAAAAGTTGATGACCTCTTCGAACTCGTGCTCTCCCGGTAGTAAAGTTTTTGAAAATCCCATTTAACACCATGTATTTGCAAATCCAAATTCGTTGTTAAACCAAAATATTTCAAATTTCAAGGTTATCTATCTAAAACATTTCAATTATACACTAAAATTGCATTAATTTTCAACAAAATCTCCATTAATATAGAATTAAAAACGAACTAATATTAAATTTATTTATATACATTAAATATTAACAACAAATATTACATTATGTATTATATAAATAATGTTTTTTTTTTAAATAAACCAATGATTAATACTTGGAAATAATTAATACGTAAATAATTTATAATAATACTAATAACTATATGTTATGAAACAATTATATAATTTAAACAAAATATTGAAGATGTATTAATTTTATAGCTGCCATCTATTATCGAATCATGCAAAGTATAATTAAAGTTGTTGAGCATGCGTTAGAAGTACTTCCTTTTCCTGCCTCCATTTTTCCAATTCGTTTTCCTTTCACTCTTGTGCCATGGCGATGAGTGGTTGTAAATAATATTTCTCTTAAAAGTTACGAAACACTTGAGGTATGTACAAATAACATAATTTACTCAATGCAATATTGCATAACTTGCAAGGATTCAGTGTATACACACCATTAATTTCAATTTGAAGAATGTACAAAACCTAACCACGTGGTTTTTGTATAAATTTTGTTTTGTATGATGATCAATCATGACGGTCTTCTGATACATACCTGATGAGAACCCCTTTCTCTAAACCCAATTACAATATCTGATAAAACTATTGCAATCCAGTATTCAATTTATTATTCTGTATTATCATGTGTATTAACGTAATATTTTTCATTGCAGATTGTTGACGAGCTCAGAAAGTTGGTAATGTTTCAAGGCGATAACTGATGTAAGTATAGCTCAATTGCTTGTATATAAGTTATAAATTTATCAATTATAATGATGATCAAACATGACGGTCTTCTGACACATATGTGATGAAAACCATTCATTCTAAACCCAATTTCTTGTCTGATTTACTAAAAAAATATATTATCTTTTTATAAATTTAAAAACGGTATTTTATAATCTTTATTCTTTGTTACAGGTCACTTGTTTAATAGACGCCGCTATTGTTGGAAAAATCTTTTTTTTTTGTAAGTATTTTAATTATGAATACAACTATTTGGATAAATATTTGCATTCAATTAATATGATTATATCATATACAAGACGAGTGTTCTATGAAGACAACTTTGTATAAGGCAGACTATGACAATTTTGCTGTTTAATATTTAATACGAAATTTCGTAAAGCATAGAAGCTAATGAACGTTTTTATTCCTATTTCAGACCACAACCAAATGGCGTTCTTATTTTTATCTATACTGACTTAGACGTGAATGTAAGTGTATTATTGGACAAAACAAAATAGAATTCCCATTACCCTCAATATGATTATATCATATACAATACGAGTTTTCAATGACGACAACTTTGTATAAGGCAGACTATGACTATTTGTCTCCTATCACATATAATTTTTGTTTGTATGGATGGAATTTAATTAGAAAATGTTATTTACAGAATACAGCCAATTTATTGACTCAATCACTGACTGACTGAATTATGATTTGAAGTAAGTTTTAATAGATTGATTGACGTAATTATTGTAGTTTCTTTTATATGATTATATCATATACAATACGAGTTTTCAATGACGACAACTTTGTATAAGGCAGACTATGACTTTTAACGTGAATAATCTAAAACAAATTGTTTGTAAGACGTTTTGCTAAATTATTGCTTTTTTTTTTTGCAGAGGTTCGTGGACGTCCCTATTGGTCTGTGGATGGTCTTTTGTTAATATTGACAACTCCATACTGATGAGCTCCATAAGAGCGAAACCAATCAATGTTATTGTTACTATTGTATAAATAAATATTTTATTTTTAGAAACTAATGAGTATTTTTTTTAAACATAAATATAATACGTTATTATAATAAAGTTCCCACATTATTTGTTTTGTGGGCATTGTATGGCGTTCACTAATAATCTACAGGTTCCTCCTTTACGAATACACCATTCGGATCTTCCGCCAAATTTCTTTTATCCGTTCGTCCTTTACCTACGTTGCACAAGTAAGCTTGCCATGCTCCACTCAGTTCATTCGAATATGACTGTTCTTTGGTATCCTCTGCAGATACGGTTGCAGAGTGCGACGCATTCATTTCGTTGATACGCACTGAATATCTGTCGAGGTTGCCCTGACGAGCTTCGAAGAAAATATCGTTTATTGCCTTCTTCGCGAACAACTGCTGATCCGGATTCAATCTCTTGAACTCCATCGCCCAACTTTTTCCCAAAATATTCGCTTCATCGTCGCAATCCGTTTTATCATAGTTTTCTTCTGTTGTGGATATTTCGAGACATCTGCTTTGAACTGCCGGACTCTTTGTTTGCGTATCCATCTGCACCTGATGAATTACCTGCAAATGATTCAGAGTTACTTAAAAAATCTTTGGAAATTTGTGAAGACATATATAAATAAATAATAAAAAAACATCAAAAAGTGTTGTTTTATAAAACATAATATAGAAGAAAACTTTGCTATCTGAAAGTGAGTTAAAGGCATAAGTAGAAGAATGGAGAGAGATGTTATTGTTTGTAAATGTAAAAGGGTGTCCAATTGCATAAAACTATTACATACTGTCTTTCTTGGGTTTTCTCTCTTCTTTGTAAGTGTATTATCATCACTCGATTCTAGTTCAGACATATTAGACCATTGATTCACTAAAACCCTGTCTGAATGTATTTGCCTATCATTCAAAATGCCTCTGAAGTGAGACACCACACTGTCACTGAAAAGGTTTATGAGACTGTTTGCTACTTCTTTGTCAGGATGATATCTTTCCACAAAACTTTGCACTTGACACCATTTCTCACACATTTCATAGATAAAAGAACTAGGAACATCCTCCCTTTCATCATCTACCTCTGAAGATGTTTCCTGCACCTCCATTTTTAACTGCTCCCTCTGAATCTGTTCCAGTTCTTCAGTGCTAAGATCTTTCCTGAACACATCAGCTTTTTCAACATTCAAGTGACAACTCTTTCCTACAACAACATCATCGATAACATCTGAAGGCTCAGTCTTAATGTTCTGAATGTTTCTATCATCTGCAAAGTCAGGCCACAATTTCTTCCAGGCATAGTCACTGAAATCTTCCACATAATTCTCAGCAACTTCTTTGTTTGCACTTGCAGCAGTCTCTCTAGATATGCCACTTCTCCTCTTAAATTTCTGGAACCAACCTTTGCTAGCTTTGAACACCTCAGTGTCAGCACTTGTGGCTGGGTCTTTCTTTAACAGATCGTCGCTTAATTGCCTCGCTTTCTCACAAATCATACCCTCAGAAACTCTATCACCAGCCAACTGCTTCTCATTTATCCAAATTAGCAATAATTTTTCCACTTGTTCAAGCATCTTTGGTCTCTGTTTGGTAAGTACTTTCACACCTTTTGCAACATCAGCTTCCTTGATTGCCACTTTATTTTTTAGTATTGTGCAGACCGTCGATTTCGGCATACCGAACTGCAAAGCCAGATCCGAAACGCGAACGCCGCGTTCGTGTTCGGATATTATTACTTTTTTCACCTCTATCGTAGTTCTAACAGTTTTCCTTTTTACTTTGTTAACACTATCCTTTTTCGGTTCCATTACTGCTTGATTTATACCGTAAGAAAGTGTACAGCAAATTCGAGCAGGCTACGATAAAACTGACGCTCTCCGTTACACGTCGTACGTTTCAGGTATCTGATTACCAGCTTGCCTGTTCGGGAACCGAAATTCAGTTCGGGAACCGACGCCTCAAAATGACGTGAACGGAATTCAAATATAATTGATCCATCATTGTGTATTTGTACTTATATTCAGTACGTTACTTCAGAGGAGCGTAAATAATCAAGTAAGTTTAAACAAAAGCGAAATGATATGGATAATATATATATCTTATACAACTCACCGATTCTTCAGCTATGGTATTGTTCTGATCACATAGATTTGCACATTGTTCTGGCACTTTATCATTGAGGAAATCCATGTATTTGAAATACCAAAGTTTCGATTTAAACTTTTTCCGCGCACCTGAATCCACGTGCGCTTTCATCTTCTTCAATTCCCGCCTGTGATTCGACCGAATAACATTTATTTCCTTTTTAACCATCTTTTTGTTTGCTAAACTATTTTTCTCTTTCAGCTTATTCACCATCACATTGTATGCCTGATTCTTCAAGCGGGAGTTCTTGTATTTCTGGCTATTCAACATCCATATCTCTGGCAGACTCTGGTAAAGTAGGATAAATTCCTTCCAAAATTTTTTTTCAGAGATGGACGTGATTTCATTCATCGTAACTGATATAGTCGTCGCAGTAGCTTTGTTTTGGTTTATACTTAGATGCAGAGACCAAACACAATGCTCATGGCACCAATGCAAAAATACTATTGTATACTATATGATACTATCTTTGACCACTGTGGCGGCGTAACCATCGAATCGAATAGTTCAAAGGCATACCGTAGCGAAGCGCTAAATAATTTACATTTTGAAAATTTCAGTTTAACTATTATTAACATATGGATAGTTATTTATAAATGGTCTTTAAAATAAATAAGATATTCTAATTATTTACATTTGGATAATTTCTAGGTAAATTATAAATTTATTATATAAATACAACTTGGAACATTTTTTGTTCTTCCTCCTGCTTCTTCTAGGAAGAGCCTATACCAATTTGTTCATTTAAATTAGGCAAATAATAACTAGTTTCTCTTCAATCAATTCTCAGAACAGTGTTTTTCAACTTTTTTTTAATTATTGCGCTATCTTTTGGTAATTTGCTGATTTATTGTCACCACTTGCTATGGTAGGCAATGTTCGGTACAGGGGTATCTCAATTGATGCATCTGTTCTAGACATTTTGTTTTAATCACAAACGATTGGTATACTTCGGATGCCTCTGTAAAGAGAAAAGAAGAATTTTCGTTTGAATTCGAATGAATTCGGTATCATTCGGAACCTTTCAAATTTTTATTTTGCGAAAAACAAAATTTGATGGTAGTTTTTTTTTAATTTGTTATTAACAATTGAAAATTTCGACATACAAAGTTAAATATTTACACCAATTTTCGACATTGAGAAGATTGCAGACGAACAGTAGCAAGTAAGTAATATTTGTATAATATATATAATAATTGTAATATTAATGGACTGCTAGGTAATTAATCTATTGCTTGAATTAATATAATTGAACCGTAATTAATAAATGTATACTTTTCAGATTGGGAACATCAGACACGAGGAAACGTGGATAATCTACGAGAAAGATGTATTAAACACAAGTAAACATGGACCATGTACGAGAAAGATGGATTAAACACAAGTAAACATGGATATTCTACGAGAAAGATGGATTAAACACAAGTAAACATGGATCATGTACGAGAAAGATGGATTAAACACAAGTAAACATGGATCATCTACGAGAAAGATGGATTAAACACAAGTAAACATGGACCATCTACGAGGAATATGGATTATACACGATGGAACGTAGACCATCTACATCCTACAACGTGGACAATACAATTTGTTAATATTATTCACAAATAAAAACATTTTTGTATTTATATATAATGTTTATACATACACACGCACTCGGAACTATTTGAAATGATTATTTCCGTTTGTTTCATGATAACAAAACTTTTCAAGTTATCCGTGATTATGCGTAAGTTTGTTTTATTTCGCCCATTTTTGTTTCGCTATTGTCAAGAACACAAGCAAGTAAGTAACATTTCTATTATTATTTTTATATGTATGTTTCTAAGTACAATTTAATTGTAATTTTAATTAGAATGGTTTATAATCAATGTTATTTCTTTAAACTCGATGGATCATACACAAGTAAACGTGAACCATCTATGAGTAGAGAGCATGTGGACAACATTGGAGAGGTAATTAATCTATTGTTCAATACATGTAAATCACAACTAATCAATGTCATTTCTTTAGACTCGATGGATCAAACATGAGTAAACGTGAACCATCTATGAGAATGAAGTACAGGACGTGGACCATCTATGATGATGAAGTATGTGCACCTTGGACATCTGTGAAGATGGAGTATGTGCAGAAGGACTATCTATGATGTAATATTCTTAAATATAAACATTTTTTATTTAAATTTTGTTTTATTTATTATTATTTATTTAACGTTGGTGTTAAAGTAATTATTTTTCTTGTTCCCCCCAACGTCGAATTTATTAACTGCGTATGCATGTGTAAAATATTTATTTTCTTAACGTTGGCAGAGAGCAGGTAACGCTCTTGCGATTTTTTTTTTATCAAGTTACTGAGCTACCCCAAGCTACCCCTGGTAGGCAATGTTCGGTACATCAACAAAACATAACCTCTAGTTTTTATTTGAAGCTGTTTATAATTTAACTAGTTTTTAGTCTATAAGTTAATAATATATAGAATAATGGAGTGCGTCTTGGCAAACGTCGAGAACATCAGGTTCGACATCGAAGTAGCGTTGGATGAGCAATATGGGGCTCTACCATTGCCTTTTCCTGGGATGGATAGTAAGTGTTTTCTTTTGAGTAACAGACTTAAGTGTTTAAAGCTTGATTTATATAATCCGTATCCTTTACAGAATCTATTGCTGCTGTATGTCAATTTTATGCCTCTCCATTGGGGTGCCAGAAGGGCCAGCATTGCCCATTCCGCCATGTCAGAGGAGATAGAACAATTGTGTGCAAACATTGGTTGCGTGGCTTGTGCAAGAAAGGAGATCAATGTGAATTCCTTCATGAATATGATATGACCAAGATGCCTGAGTGCTATTTCTACTCTCGCTTTAATGCATGCCACAACAAGGAATGTCCATTCCTCCACATCGACCCAGAGAGCAAAATCAAAGACTGTCCATGGTATGATAGGGGCTTCTGCAGGCATGGACCTCACTGCAGACACAGGCATGTGAGGAGAGTGCTGTGCACGAATTACATAGCCGGTTTTTGCCCAGACGGACCAGAGTGTAAATTCATGCATCCTAGATTTGAATTGCCTGCACCGCCCGACCAGAATCTCAAGGACATGAAGAAACCACCTGTTATTATTTGCCACTTCTGCGGTGAGCATGGGCACAAGGCTATCCACTGCGGGAAAATGTGCGTCGATTCCAACAATATCCCATTGGAGAACAACCATATGCACAACAAGAACGGCCATCAGTTGGACGGACAGAATCCGCAGCTCTTCCAGAGAGTTATGCCGAAGAAGTTGGAAGATGTGACTTGCTACAAGTGCGGCAACAAAGGTCATTATGCGAACAGGTGTCCAAAGGGTCACCTGGCGTTCCTCTCTCAGGCCAAGGCGCTGCAGGATCATCAAGACAATTGAATTTATATTATACAAGCATTTATGAAACTGTAGATAGTGGAGGGTGTATAATAAATTATTTTTTATTTAGTCTTTATCATATATATATACTTTTTTTCTTCATTTATTTGTTTTTTTCTTCTTTCTTGCATTTACATTCATTGTACATTACATTTATGGTTATTCACGAAAAATAATTCGGTTAATACAATTCTCTTTATATTTATATAATATATAAATATGCACAATTTGTTTTCAAAAAATATCTCATAAGCTACTTAGTAGAGTTCACATCTTTCAGACAGACTAGAGTTACAGTTTGTGTGTTGAGTATACACTTAAATCATTCGAAATATTAACAATATAAACCTAAAACAACGGCTTCATTATAATGAAAATAAGCTACACAATTATCACAGTCGTACAAAAATGTTAAATACAATAAATATTAAAAAGTAATTTAATTGTTAAATGAAGTCTATAAAATACTGATAGCAAAATCGGAAATTAGTGTAGTTTGGAAGCGGAAAGGAAAGTATACTTATTGTGTTTTCAATTTTACTAATGACAAATTTATGATTTCATACATATTGATTCATTTAGTACACAATATTTATATTATATTTGCACATAGAATTATACGATTATTTTGTATTATTTAAAAAAAAATACATTTTGGAATTGATAATATTGATTCGATTGTTTAACTCGCAAGATATATTATCCTGAAATACACTCGGTCCTCTTTTTATGCTGTTTTGAAGTTATGCGGTTTTTATTTCAAAAAGCATTTTTTTAAATAACTATTTTAGGCCATTTTGACACGTTTTGTCAAACCATTTCATCGAAAAAGATGATAATTCTGAACGAGCATTCAAGTTTCAACGCGTGCTTCAGAATTGAATTTCTGGATATCAGGAATTGTACAATAAAATAGCAAAGTTTAATCACTGATTTTATTGTCAAAGGGAAAAAATCAACATGCGAAGTTGAGACTAATTTTACTTGTGAAGAATCATTATCTTCAGGACATACATCTGATATGCTGACTATCTCTTCTAGTGATGAAAGTGATTTCGAACCAGTTTGCAAATTATGCCGAACACTCTCATATAGCGACGATAATTCTAAAGAAAAAAATGTGAAGAAAGATTAACTTTCATAAACATTTTCTGTATTTTTTTTTTGTAAAATTTTTCTGTATAAATTTAAAAGGAATATGTTAAGATTATATTTTTCTAAAATTTAATAAACTTGTCCATGATTGTTAACGTTTTTATAAAATTATGAATAAATATTTCAAAAAAAATATAGTAAGACTAATTATTTTTCTGAAATTTAATAAACCCTTTTTTAAGCGATTTTCGGTATATTGTAACTCATTGATTTAGTTTCATGCGGTTTTAAAAAATTATGGAACGTATCCTTTATTTTTAGACGTGTGTCTAGTCCTTTTTTGTGCGATTTATTTTTATACGTTTTCCTGTGGAACGTATCTACCGCATAAAAAGAGAACCAAGTGTATAACATTTATAAGTAATTGATAATATCTTTATCACCTTTTCAAATATCTCCAAAAAGTCAAAGATATCTTAATACATTCTTATATTATAATTGTTAAATTAATTTATTTAAGAAGACAAGAAAAACAGATGTTTCTTGAATAATTTTCTAACTGAATGTCATTTTTTATATTTAGGTACGTTAGATTGTCAGTGATATAAACTGTGATTTACGAATCATTTGCAAAATCGGTAAATTTTACTTTCCAACATAAAAAATAACAGCACATTAACTATTTCATCCTCCGAGCTAACCAGATTAAGGACATATCATCAATTCCTGAAATGCCGGAGGTTTAATTCCTGGTCTGCACGGCTCTGAGTTATTTTAGTGCGCGTCTGAGTAGATCGTTTAATTTGGAGGATAGTTTCAGTGTAATAGCTACATTCAACCTGGAAGTGGATGCTATCAATTTATTGTACGGACAACTATTACAACAATCGTATTTCCGTTTCTTAAAGACCAATAAACGCTCTGTAAATAGAAACTGTAGTATTGGTTCTCGTTCCTCGAACTCATTATACTGTACGAACCTTTTGTATCTTGTGTATATCTCTGTAGTGTAATTATCCATGATTTACCCAAATAAACATATAATCGAGCATCTTCAAAACATAATAATTACAATAAAATTTCGTTTTAAACAAATTCTGAATGAAAATTTGTGCGTTTCCATCATAAATTTGTCATCTTGCTTCGAATATATCGATGTAGATTTGTTATCTTCGATTAAATTGAGAATTAGTACCAGTTGAAACGAGATCCAGTGAACTCTACTTACAAAGTAAAAATTAGCTTTTTTTTGGTATCGTTTTAAGTAATATGCCAACGGCATAGTTAATAGTAATAACATAGACTTTTTTTTATATATTAATAATAAATATACAACGAACATCTTGAAGTAGATTAGTTTCTCGAAAGTTGAGGCAAAGTCTCCGGACAGTAGGCGCGTTTGAGCATAGAATTATTGCTGTATTAATGTAATTATTATTTGGACATCAAGTTGTTTCTGCAACGACGACGACGTCGAAGAGGAATTGCGTAAAGCTACCTCGAGCTACGTTAAATGGGACATCCAACTTTCGAGAAATACGTCTTCGCAGATTATAATAATATGTTTCATCACATGAACAGATTGTCTCTAGCTATATAAAGTTAGGGGATATGTGACACAAACATTATTATTATTATTTCCTTTTAAATTATCCACATTACATTTGCTTCAAATTTATATACCTTACATTCATGGTTAAAATTACCATTAAACATGATTATAGAAACCCGAAGGAGAAATATAGTGAAATAGGTAAGTAGATAAACAGAGTAAGAGAACAACATTTATCTCAAGTACATACAATGATTTCCTCTATCGTTTCATCCACTATATACGATTTTTTTTTATATTCTTATTAAAGTTACAATAGAGATTGTCGCGTTTTCAATGTTAGGCCATTGATTATATATTTTTTCTTTCTTTCTTCAGAACAAGCTAGGAAATGTTAAAATTTTATCCATTCCACATCTACAAATAGGTATACATATTATATATAGATTCATATAATATTATCAATATTCTTCAAAATATACTGTATATATATATAGTCTGCACTATTAATTCTTGTATCAAAAATTGTATGTATCTCATTTGATCGACTCGCAAAAATATGTCATGAGTAAAAACAAATTAAAAACCAAACAAGTTTCCAAAAAGATCTCAAACTATATTTCTTATTACATTTTGAGGGGAGGAAGGAATTCAGTCTCATCGCGTTTTGCATCAATTCATCATTTTCCATGAGCATTCAACTAAACATCCCCTACGTTCTTTCTTTATATCTTTACATTCTTTACTGAATCCTATTAAATAAAAATTGATAATACTAAGTTGATCATAACTGAAATCTAATTGAACGTTCCTATTTTTGATTTGCAACTGTAGTTTCTTGTAGTAAACAAGATTTTTCTGGTATTTGGATATTGGACATTGGAAAACAAAAATATTGAAAGAAACATATGTTGTTGATATATTTTTTGAAATTGATTATTTTGGTTTGGATGTAATGATTGTTTTTAAGAATATATAGATAGAATCAAGTATGTATACATGCAAAGCACACCAAACACATTTAAGAGTTCCAATGATGACATGAGAGCTGATTGAAAACAGTTTTGATTGAAGAGTGCAGTAGTATGAAAATATCTTATCAATAGCTTGTTTAGTTCACAACAATTTGAGATTACATTTTACATATATATATTTGTTTAAATCTATATACATTGGTGTATATCGTCTTGTTTTCTTGACACATTTAACACATCAAATACATTTAGTTTTCTTATTTTTTGTTGTTGCTCTTTGTACCACACAAACATTTAGTTAAATAATGATTATTGGTATTGATCATCCCATCAAACTAATGATTATGGCCCAGAAATTGTTTCATCATTTGAGGTTGTTTTCGCCCAAACGGAAAAGCGCTTTGGTCCATACTCCTTATATATTTTTTCTTTTGGTATTTTTTTTTTGAAAATATAATATATTTATGTATATATATATTTATCTCTTAAACCTTTTTCAACTACGCGAATCACATAAAAGTTTGTTATAAATATCTTCGCTATGCTAAATATAATTTGATGATTTTCTTCAGTGGTGTAAATAAAATCTTTTTTTGTCTTCTGCTCTTTACTTGTTTCAACTTGTTTATACATCCAAGAATACGAACGTTGCGCGAAGTGAAGAGCTTACGGGGAGTCATTGGAGTCTGATCCAAGGGAATGGATGGGGAAGAGCGGATACCAGCCGTTGGTGATGGTGGTTAGGGTGATCAGATCCAAAGAGATCTCGGCTCCTCCGATTCCTTGGTTGTGCTCGAAACCGCCCTGCCTCTCCCACAGCATGATGACCAGACTCCTGCCGAGGACGTCGCTCGCCTGGTACCTGAGGGTCTGCCGGAACTGCGGCTCGCAAGTATGCCTTACCACTCTGGTTTTCTTCTTCTGCAGCCATCGGTCGCCGATGCGAAGGTAGCACTTAACGTAGGTGTCCGGTGGGATCTCTCTGGGTGCTATGTGTCTGGCGCAGACGACCTCCACCTCGAGTTGACCTTTGGACATGAACAGGCCCAATTTCAGCTCCACCGGTCTCGTGCTGGACAACCGGAAGCCGCGCGGCTTTATCTGTCCCGGTCCTAGGTGCGGGGGCGACGTGCGCTCCGGACTCGACGGCGGAGACTCCCTCGTTTCCGGCACTTCCTTCACGCTGTCCTTCCTCGTCGTCGAAATGCTGGACGCCCCTACAAAACAAAGCATGTTAACATTGAATCGGCAGAATCGCATCATCGTGAAAACATCTTTCCTCTATCCAATTCTCTCTACAACTATTATGTAAATGATCTAGCATGGTCTCGTTTAATCCATAAGATAAATAAATGTATGTATATGTGTTCATATCTAAATATTGAACCGCATGATTTCATGAACTCTACATTCTCTAAAACTACCATCTATTTGACAAAAAAAAACACGTGAGTCTATTTCTTTGTTAATTATTTTTACCAATTAATTTTAACTAAGGATGCAACGAATGAAATTTTTATATAAGAAGTATTGCTAAGTTTTTGTCTTAAGAGATTGTTTGTGTGTTATACTTTACAAGTTTTATTAGATGAATTAGTTTCAAACTAATACACATTTGTTAGCACCATCTAAACCAAATAAACTAATACTACAACTATATTAATCTACATGTCTATTGGTGGTGACCAATAATAAACAATTATTTATATAACATTGGAAACCGTTAAATTTACCACCATATTTGCGTTTTTGTTAAGCAAATTGTAAATTATTTGATAAAAGTTGCCGTTGCATCCCTAATTTCAATTTGATCTAGAAATTTAGTAGATCGCTTATACTAAGAACACAAAATTACCTCCCTCCAAATAAAAATGTCATCGACATTTGTAAGATGAGGAAATAAATAAAAAAAAGAATACGAACGAAATGAAATATGTATGATTACATAAATTTGTTTTTTTTTTGTTAATGAAGAAATTTTGGAATTTTCTAATGCTGGCTGCTCGTTTTATTGCGAAACAGTTCATTTACATTTAAATGAAGTGCTGTTCAACAAAGAGAAGCGCGTACACTGACAGTAGTTGTAAAGGGAAGTCTCTTTGATGTGTTTGAGTGAGCAAACGAGAAACGGTGTCTAGGAAAGAGACAGAGAGAGAGAGAGTGGATGAGGATGCGGTAGGTGCATATCCGAGGATTGAGAATCAGAGATGTATGTTATATGCATAGTCAATGCATGGCGAAGTTATAAAATTAATTCAGACATCTATGTAACAATAATAATAATTAGGCAACATTAGGCGACAGCACGTGCTCACAAATTGGAAATCTTACCGGACGATTTATAGATCCGCTAGAGGTGAATAAAGAGTGTGAGAAGAGAAAGGGTATATCATTAGAAAAAGAGTGATACACATACACACAGAGAACAAACAAACACGGACGACGGTAACAAGAATTATAACAACAAGAGTAAGTGAGAAACCAAAAAGGGCATCTGAAGAGGAATTCGCCTCGAGGTAAGGAAAAGGGTTACTTACTTCTCTGCCTCTTCTCGGCGGTTAAGCTCATCGTTCTTCCGAGCTCGCCTTTGACCGCCTTCAGACTCTTCAGGATCTCGTCCGGATCCCTGAGCATCCTTGTGCAACTGCTCCTGCGTCTGTCACGGCTGTAGGAGCTCGGCGGCGGAACGGCCGGCACTTCCTGCTCCTGTTCCTGTGCAGACTGGAACGATGACCTCCTGGAGCCAGGCAAAGAACGTGAAAAGTCCTTTCCAAGTTGGTAGACCTCGACCTCGAGCTGTTCGGATTGCGAGGATCCTCTGCGCGAACCCCAGGCGTGATCTGGATGCAGGAGGCTGGCGCATTCTCCGATGGAGTCGACGTCGTCGGACACGCTTCTCTGGATGCCAAATTCGCCTCTTCTGCCGACTCCGGCGATCGATCCCCGTGGGGACGTGTGAGGTGAACGGCCCCGTAACTGTCTGGGATCCTCCAGTCGACACCAGACCGCACGATCATCCAGGAAAGCCTTCTGCAGCTCCACCGAGCACTCACCCAGAAAGGCGTGCTCGTTGTGTGGGATCAGATCCCACAGCGTGACGTCGAGGATGCGTTCCATCAGCTCGTCGCCCGGAACCCCTGGGAATGAGAGGTTGGCATTCCAAATTGGATTCTGGCTTGCAGGTGCCACCTCTGTTTGCAGACAATGCAGTTCCGTTCTGAAAACATACACATGTTCTATATAATATTACCAAGTACACACATCATATGTATATGTAACATACATAACTTATGATCTAATAGTTTAGTATAATCGCTGATACTGTCGAAATGTGTAATAGACATAAATTGAATTCCAAATGTTAAAATTTACATTTGGCTTATTTTATTTAATTATAGAAATTTTTGTTATGATTAGTATGAAATTGATTTACTTAGAAAATGTTATTTCTTTTATTCATATACTTTGATTTTATTTTGGATGTATTGTTATGTTTATATTTTTTTTTGTAAACTTATTACTTATTTTATTTAGGTTTAATACTTTATAGAAAATATTGGATATAATTTGTAGGGAACTGTAGGATATTTAGGTCGTTTCTAAACCCCACAAATTTCTAGAGAACTAGAGAACAACTTCGTCAACTGAATGGTAAGAACATCTAATGGTATGGCCTATCAAGATTCGTTCTTTGACATACCAACCAAATTAAAGGGTAATTTCTCTTTCCTGAACATTTCCTAGAAAATTATAATAACGCCCCACTAGGCATGTTAAAAAATAGTTAAGAATTAGTATTTTCGACAAATCCGGAGATGTCCTCATGCTCAATATGAAATGTTTGTTATATAAAACTAAAAACATGACTTACGTTAATGGCATCAAACAGATCCTGGCGTAGGCTTCAGGAAGACACCCGAATCCCAGAGTCTCGTCTCTTGGAGCCAAATCATCTGCAGCGAGGACCGCGACAACCAATTCCCTCCTCTCATCGTGGTACCAAACCTGCAGCTGCACTCTCCCCGAAACCGTCCTCTCGCGTGCAATCTGTTCCTGTTCGATTTCCAAATAAATTAAAACGTGTCACAAATACCTTTTTGTACAAACAACGAACAAACAGACAATAATTCAGGAAGCAACGAACACATGCTAGGATATATGAATCGAGGCACACTTTACACAGAGTCTAAAAAAAAGCGTCAAAGCTTCTATTCAGCAAAAATAAGTTCATGTACGTTTATATTCGTTCAAGACAGAGACATACACAGCGACAGAAAATAAGATTGTTTTTTTTTAAAGTGTGTGACCAAGTTTGAAAAAAGGAAATTAAAAACAAGAGAAAATGATGGATAATAATAATAATAGATCGAAATTAAAGATACATTTTGTATATTTGTATATATTAAATAGTCAGAGAAATAAATATAAATAAAAGGAAAACGAATGAAAGATGAAATAATAAAATAAAATAGTAAAAGTAAGAATCGTGCCAGTTGGGACAGAGCGGGATTCGCGTACCTAGAGAGTTTATTCCCGCGTAGTCCGCAGCTAGAGAGAAAAAGTAATAAAAAAAAAGTAGGGAAGTGTAGGGCTGCTCAAAGACCATGTATGTTAGTTTCTGTTAGTAGTTATTATTAATATATTAATATTATAAGTATTTTTTTTTGTTCTTTAATTGGGCACTAGTTACATAGACGGCACCTAGATATACATATGTACGTAAGTGGACTAATCTGTCCCAGCTGACACCAGAAAACGACGATACAACAGACGCACCGGACCGACATCACCATTACATATAGCATCACACATAGATCAATGGTGATTTCGATTTTGCGTCCCTAATTTAATATACAATGAAACACAACTAAAGATAAATAAGGAAACACACGGAACCAAGAACCAAAAAACGAAAGAAACAAACCATAAAACTATAAATATATATGTGTTATTATTATTATTAGTATATTTCTTGGATTATCTTTGAACAGTTTTAGCGTACGTATTTTCTTTCGATATTGTCTCCCACCAAAGCCGCTTGGGATCTCTTAAAGCCATCCTGAAGACAAAACTTCGGACGACAGTTTAACCCCAAACAAAGTATTCTTTTTAATATACTTTTCATTGTTTATATCCAATCTCTAATAGTTATTTACATCTGGTTATTATTTTTTTTATATAAATGAATTACACTGATTGTATACTTTGATATGTCCTAAACATATAGAGGATATTGGACAGCTTACAACTTCTTTTATCTCAAACAATGTAGCAAAGTAGCAAAAATCAGAAATCATAAGCAGCAAACACCCTGTATATTAATATATTTTTTGTATATTTCATCTTTTTTTTTAATCCAATAACATTTCATACATACTTAGCCTGGACAACTAGTTTCTTTCCTTTATTTATATTATTATTATTTGTTTTTTATATATGTATAAGTATATAACTAGCTACAACAATTTAATATATCTACAATATCTTATCCCAAAGGACATATTTACAAACACTATTTGCGAAAATTATAATACAACTACTTCATAACAAAAACATTGAACAAACACACAAGGGTTTCATCAACATATATATATTTTTCATTTTCTATGCTTTCTATTATTTCCCTCTTATGTACAGCGATGCTTTTGCTTTGTCCCGACTGCAACTGAGAGGCGAAAAAGGAATACAGTCCATCTTGATGATGGGCTCTAAATTTAAAGTTGAATGAAATTCAGGAAAGGCGAGAGATTGCCGTGTTTTATAAAAAGGTTTAGTTTTTTTTTGAATGCAACGTAAAATAATATCACAGAAATTTAGATCAGAGAAGACACACGTAAGCCAAGCAATTTTGTCATTATAACGAATCAAGTTTCAGTTTGAGACAAGTACGACAAATCAAGAGAAAGTCAGAGAATCGTTCATTTTATATTCGACTGGTGTTTTTTCATTCAATCGACTTAATCTAATCACCTACAGAGTAGAAAATGTGTTATACAAGTTTAGTTACATTTTACTTTTAGTATTATCATTTTAGTTACAATTTTTTCTACACATTGAATTATTTAGTTATGTGATTAATTACAACAAACACCGAAAACAATTACCATTTTTATCATCACCATCAAGGAAATCATGAAGAAAATGATTTTATCATATTTTTCTCTACAACATTATTTAATTTAGCTTTTAGTTTAGTCAATTAATAGTGGTATTTATTATATGCTTAATCCAATGAATTAGATTCATATTTTAACTAATTAAATACATCATTTACAATTTTCAAGTTAAATTAATTTAAGGTACAGAAATAATTTCTTTGTGATTTCCCATTTAACATTTTTTCTGATGATTGTTTATTATTATATAAAGCGTTTTACTTATTGTTGGTTATTTTTTTTTGTAAGGATTAGCATTTTTTGCAATTTAAATTTTGTAGTTTTATATTGTATGATTTTGAATGAAATGTAAACCATTTTCGTGTGATATGTTGAACTCGTTTCAATGTTGATCTTAGTATATGAATCCTTAAATGTTTTGTTTATAAAAAATCTAGCAAAAGCGTACATTTAGTCATATACATATATAGATATAGATATTTAAATATTATTATTATCATCAATATAAATGGTAATAATTCAGTCAGCGTTCAAGAAGTATGCTTTATTTCCAAAATGTGAATTCCCATTTAGATTTTTGTTCAGAAGGAAGGAGGAAACGAGGAACGAGACGTTCGAACACACTCACTAGTCTCGTTCCTCGTAATTTGCTGTTGTTTTTCATTTTAATTTTGTCTTCGGAGATTTTTGTTGTTGTTGTTGTAGTCATAGAAAAATATATTTACAGTCAACTAAGTGAAGTGTTTTAGAAATAGTTTCTCAGATAGAATATATTGATGTGGCGTATTGTGTCTGGATCGCATTGCTCTCTCGCTTTGATTGTACGTAAGTAAAGAACTAGTTGCATACAGAACGAGATTAGCTAGTTAGTTATTTATACCGGTGTCTTTGGGAGTTTCCTTCTCGTCGGCGACGATGGCGCCTTGTCCGTTTCCGGTTCTGCAAGAGGATAAGCAGGTGATGATCCAATTCAAAAAGATCGTATTGTTCGTTTTTGGTTGTTCAATATTGTTTTGCTTGTTCACTTACCGACGTGCAAAGCCGTGATGGCCGCGTCCGATGGCTTCCGGTTGATGCTCGGAGGAGGAAGCGGGTCGTCCAGAAGGTCGCACATCCTAAGATCCGTTGCGTGCTCCACCATGAGTTCGACCATGTCTCCGGTTCTGTCCATTATCGAGCATACTTCCTCGAAGGAACGGTCTATCAAGGAGACGCCTCCCCATTCGAGGACCTTATCCCCTTGCTGCAGACCACCCTTCTCTGCCGGACCACCGGGAACGGTCCAAACTATGTAGGCGAAGAGGCGACCGTCGGGCGCGGTTTTCCCACCTACAACTCGCATCCCGAAGCCACGGGCTGCAACAAACAAAAACGGAAATAAACTTCCACACGTTTCCAGATTAAGCGAGCGAAGTAATTACGCTTCCACTAATAAGATAATAATCTATTGATGTGAGAAACTTTCGCCACTCCGAACAAAAGAACCAAAGTTAAGATTCTGACACTAAATGGATGCCGCAGCGTGTTCGATGGAGAGGAAGCTCGAAGAAAATATTATTATGTACGAGAGAACAGTCAGAAAAACAAACATTTATTAATAGACGTCTGTTGTCTACTTCATCAAACAATTATAAGTTAACAATCTACTTTGGCTTATTCTAAATATTTTCAATAACAAAGTAAGTATAAGCTGTCAATTTCATGATATATGATTGTAAAGCTGCATGCACACTATCTATATATGACAACGTAATGATGACACGGATAAACGTCAGATTTTGACGTCTGTCATTCTAAATCAATGACATTGCGTTAAATGTTAAATGTTTTGAAGAATGTACATTTATATAGCTATTTTACTTTTCTTAAAAGGTGACAAAAAAAAGTTTGAAAACCTATGTTCTAAATCTTCATTATCGTCCATAAAAGATTACCATAATAAAATAAATAAGTATACAGTAGTGGTTGACAGTTTGCAGGATGACAGATGATATATAATATAGCCTACTTGTTATTCTCAATGCTATAAGTATCTGCCAATTACTACTAAATTAAGTTAGAAATATGCCCAAAGAAAAGTCACCTGAATCAGTTCAAATCAAGATAAATGTACAGGATTATATCTCCTCATTTTCATCTCAGACGCAATATAAATTGGGGGTTTAAGTTTTGCAGAGTATTAAAGAGTAGGAGTGAGTGGAGGGTTTTTCGCTGTTTGAAAAATGAAGGGAGACTAATTTTTCATTTCGAGAGTGTGAGAAGACGGCGTTTCGTTTGCATAGTTTATGGGTTCTAATAATGTGATAGAAGGAGGTGGGAAATTGTTATGGATCGTCCGATGTTAGTTTAGATTCGAGTGCCGGGGTCCGGGAAATAAGCTTAAAAACTTTCGGCGATTCATCATCGTCCTCCGTGAAATTTCCTCCACCGTTGTGGACCGAAAGCCAATTATTAAAAGATCGAGTGCCGACGTCGGAAAAGTTTTCGTTCGGCCGAGATTAGAATAATAGATTGTTTGTTTGCCTTTTGGGCATTACCAAATTTTGCTATTTAGTAACAAACAATATATTCACTTAATTTTTATATTAATATAGATAAAAGTTCTTGTAAAAACTCTGCTATATATTAAAAATTAAAACGAATATTCCAAATTCAATTTTAGCTACACAATTTCAATATTTAAATATATAATCTAATTAATTTATTTTTATAACTTAATATAAAACATAAAGTCTTTTGATCACAGTTTTTCTACCCTGACTATAAGATTTAACATATTTTAACATTCAGAAATGAGATATGTTGATTATATATATATTTTGTATATAAGTAATATTTCTTAGTCAAATTTCAATTACAAATGTTCTCAAGTTTATCTCTCCATTACATGTTTCTCCACATTTATCATTTATACTGTTTCCTCCATTCTCGCATTCTAATCTCGACCCAACAGTATAGTTTCGTGGTCTCCACATATTTGCATACATTATTATCCCAGTTCCGTTTGTATATACGTTCACTAATCTTCATATTTTCAGCACTTCATGTGACCTCAACAATATACAAAATCGGTTCTCTATTTCAGTTCATTGCCCCTTCTTATATACTTCAATTATAGATATATTGATACCCTGTAATACTATTTGTTTATACCTTAATATTATGAATTATAATTTGTATTTAATATATTTATTTAACGAACATTTTATTAATATTTTGTTTCATTTCATATATTTTTATTTAGAAGATTCAGAAACATTTTTTTCCTAATAAATTATTGTACTTAATTGGAAACTTAGAAAAAATATTATTAGTTTACTTTAGTTAAAAGTAACTTAAATTATTGATAACTTTCTTAGAATTTTATAATTTTAATACTTTGGTTTGAATGTTAATGAATATGATTAGTGAATATATAATAACAGTTTCATCAAGACTTACAAAGCTATAGATTA
This sequence comes from Nicrophorus vespilloides, assembly GCF_001412225.1. Lineage (NCBI taxonomy): Eukaryota > Metazoa > Arthropoda > Insecta > Coleoptera > Silphidae > Nicrophorus > Nicrophorus vespilloides. The sequence goes on from NW_017099077.1 coordinate 77,305, forward strand.
CAGCAATACCTTGATTCAGTGAGTGCGGATTCACTATAGTCAAGTTTGAACATTTCAAATAAACTTAATTTTTCAATAAGCAAAAATTAATTGTAAAAAAATGATACACAAAATTATTATTTATACATATTTGATTGGTTTTCTTTCCTCTAAACAATCTCCTTTGTGCTGTTATAAAGTCCTCGATCAGTGCGGTTCTTAATAGTGGAACCAATTAGCTGCACTATTCGAGGTATTTTGTATTATACAGTGGTGCCTCACACAACGAACTTAATTCGTTCCAGGAGCAAGTTCGTTCGCTGTGCGAGGCGTTCGTTATGCGAGGCACCACTGTATATGAAATGTTATTTTGTAATGTATTTTTCGATAATTTATCAAAATTGTTTGTAAAATCCAAATATTTGTGTTTTGGAACATTTCCATTTAATCAAGTTTTCACATCTATTGATTATTCTATATGGAAAGGTATTATTTTATGGCTTTTAGTGAGTTTTGCAACGCTGTACTTTCGGACCATTCATGCACATTATTCATCTGCATCAGTAGAGTGGATTGAGCAATTGTTGATGAACATGCTGACTGTGCGATAAACTGTTAGTATTGATGGAGAGCGTGCTCAATGCGACAAAGCAACATTCGCGTTTGATGGATTATCCTTGTGTGATTGGATCCGGCCGATGCGAACCAGGTCTAATTAGGTGGGGCGGCAATGATGTAATTACATCAAGATGAATTCGGAGCGGCGCGGATTTCCGGGAGTTTATTTGGAGACGGCGGACATGATTAATCGTTCATTTAAGTATGAGGTGAGGTGAGGTGAGGGCCGTTTAGCGGCAGAAGATGTTCGTCTGGAATGGGTTGAAGGGTGTCCTACGGAGGTTTTGAGGCCGGAGAAGTTGCGGGGGCGCCAACGACGGTGGCGGCGGCGGCGATGGAAAATATAAATGGGATCGACCGGATGGATCGTTGCGGCCTATCGATCCGGAATACATGTACAACCGTACCATCTTCTCATCCCATCAGAGCCCAGACGTGAACACCATTCGCCGCCGCCGTCCTTTACAGTCAAAACCACCGCCCACCTCCCCTCAGCAGACGGCTAATTTATGAATGTGCAGGATTGACCTGTTGCGAACGAAACGCGAGACCTGTTGAGTTCGCTAATTTACCACCGATAGACGTCGACGATTATGTACACACGTATTAAAGATAATGCGAAACCGACATGTAATTCGTTATACTTAATCTTTATCAAAGCCGAAACATGGCCCAGGCGACACCAGACCCTCATAGAATCTAACACCATTAACGCTCTCTTCGCATTCAACATAACTTGCAGACTTCCTCATAAAACTTTCATGCTACACCCAAATTTATATTACATATCGAATTTCTATCTCAACTATCAAAATTTGATACATAAGTAAAATCATAAGACACTGTAAGAAGATAGACTCATATATTTCCTGGTTGTATACTAAAGAAAATTTTCTACAGAAATACCATGGTATTTCACTATATTCTATAGATAGTTTACTAATAAAGAAAATAACACATTTTTAAATATTTTACTATATGTGGGTGGATGCAATAGTATGAGGATAAAAATTATTTGTTAAATTCATCTACGAATATAAAATAAGATATGTTGTAATATCACCTAATACAGAAAACTTACAGATTTCTTACTCAATTTTAATGAAATAATAACTGAAACAATAAAATTAACTAAAAAAATGGTTAAAAAAGTAATTTTCACTTTCTGTTAACATTTTTGGGGAAATTTATATTTTCTTTGCACAAAATTACTCTTAGCGCTGTAACTAAAATTTTTAATGATTTTGTACATAAAAAATGAGCTATTTAGATATTCATAAATATCGAGAAGTTTTTGTCTGGAGAACCGTGTCAAGGTGAAGAAAAAGTGGACGTAACAAAAAATCACGAGTGATTTATAGGAAATATAAAATAGAGACAAAATGAACCGTACGGATCTCAGTCGGGCTTTAGCTTTGTCACATTGAATCCTTGTCAGTTATATTAATGTCTTTTAAAAGAAATTCCTTTTGCCTCTGGATCGAGACTTCAAAACAAAAAGTTGTTTCATAAATCAATTTAATTAATATTTAGACGTTTACGGTAATACCACCAAGTTATTGATTTTAAATCCAATATTTTTTTTTATAAATAGACATTTACGTCATTCATTCATATTCACATATTTGTTTATAACAAAAGAAATCTAAATGAAAATCCATAATTGACTAATTACTATTGACAACTTGTAACAATCTAGTTTTTTTTTTAGAAAGTTTCTTTTGGAAATATACCAAAATCATGTTATTTTCAATGGAAAAGTATGATTTTATTCTCAAATATATCTAGTATTTAGTAC
>NW_017099078.1:0-21217 GCF_001412225.1 Nicrophorus vespilloides
TTACCCCGGTTCCCCGACCGCTGGTCTAGAGGAAAGAAATGGTCTAGGCCCAATGAACCAGTTGAAGATATCTTAAGTTGGTGCAATTATTGTAAGGATAACTAAATATATCTTTTATAACTAAAATTTATTATGATTCGGTATACTCTCGCACTCGAAACGAAAATCTTTGAATATAGTACAATGAATCAGTTAAAGGTGTGAAATAAAATACTTGTCGAATCGTCAGGATTACTCTCCGAATGAGGCGTTTGGAGAAGCCATTATTACAAATAACCACTAACAGTAGTTAATAAACTTAGTAAACTAATCCTTGTGCAATCTCAGAGCTAGTGATCTACATCAGCTACTGTGGACTTCAAATTCACCAGTCTGAATCTTGAATCTGAATGAATCCATTCCCGCTGATCCTTCGGCTGACGTATTCCAATCCCACTTCTTCTCTGAAGACAATGGCTCTTTGTATCTTTGCCACATGTGGACTACGATGTTTGCTGTTGTCTTAAATACTCCGATATACTTATTGGATAAGTGGAGAGAATAGGATGAGGTCAGGAGACGTGAATAACTGATGACTTGGATGGATTTTTAGTATAGAATTTAATAGTAATCCCATAGATAAAACAGTGGATTAAAACGCATAATCTGTATGAAACAGGTGCAACCTCGTGAGGGTGAATCAATACGAATCAATTAATATTGTTGAAATGATACCTGGTTATCATCTTCGAGATTAGATGATGCTGCTCTCATTCATTGTTTTCTATGTTTAAATTTCTATACTCTTTACCAATTTTATCTTTTTTTTGTGAAAAACTAAATAGATTATAACTTCAAATTACATAAATTACAAAATTCCTACACTTAGACTTTATATGATTTAATAAAGACAGACCTATTAACTTTTACTGGTATAAAATAAACATATTGGGAACCTCTCGAACCCTACGCGAAAATCATACTCCTAGAAGTCTGCACAGTGAACGAAAAACCTAAAAAGTAATGATATTATGACTTTATTGTAAGGGTTTTGTACAAGCTTGTGAAATAAGGAATCGGTTAATTGCTGCTTTGACACCTCGAATGCGAACGTTCCTTCTTACATTTTCTTTTCCCTTCGTATCTTTAAAGACGGGGAAACGCTTACAAATTGCAGGATTTCTTTTCCGTTGATATTCTCGCTTGTTCCTACCTTACTCACACCCTGTGCACGCCTAGTGACTTCTTCTCGACGATCTGTTATTTCAAGTGCGGAATTTTTTGTTTATTTAAATCGCCCTCTCTGGGCTGCGCGAGAAATTTGAAATTGTAATGGGTCTGAGCGAAATAATTGGATCCTCGTATTTGACATGAATCACTTATATATATATATACCAGAATCGAAGACAAGGAACGAAGACGTTCCTCCTCTTCCTCCATCCTGAATTAATGGGATTTTCAGCTGCGACCAATGTATGAAGAGGGGAAAATGGATGGAGAAAAACTGTGAAAAGAGGATTTCGTTTTTTTTTCTCTCTGTGTGCATTCGCAGCACCTCTTTGATTCCTCCCTCTCCGCATTGATTGATCCTTTCAATTAAAGCAGCCGCGACGGCAAAAAGAAACGCAACGAAACGAAGCAAAAGGAAAAAAAAACACCAATCCAATTGTTTGCTCCTTTTCTGCATTTCCTTCATCGTCCTTTAACCCCGCATCGATTTTATTATTATTCGCAATCCGCAGACCGTTTTATACTTATATTTTCCCGCACTTGAAAAGAAGTACTATTTTTTTTGGATATTTTCAATAATGTTTGTTTTTTTTCTCTTGTTACAGGTGAGTTTTCGCATTCAATCGACAACATGCAAAAAAAAATTGTTCCTTAAACCAAACCTGCGGGTGAGTCCATTGAAAATATTTACGTTCCATTCGGGAGAGGACGGGCGACGTCTGAAATGCGCCTTTTTTTTTGATCGGTTCTAGTTGCATAATTAAATTCGATTTAGCGAAAATTTCGCGCATATTACACAACTGCGCGCCACGGACGGGAAATTTATATCCCTGCTCCGAACTCAAAACTTTGTTTGCACAACGTGTGTGTATGTATGTATGTGTTCTTCTGTGCATTAGAGAATGAGAGAGAGACGTGTTCGAAATTACTCCGAACTTTACTTTACGGCCTTTATTTCGTGCATGCAATTTTTTTATCACAATTGAATTTCGCGCGCGTTTTTCTCCACAAATCAAAGCAATTTTCCCTGTGCACACTTTAAAAATAATCGGTCGATAATTTTTCGCAACGAACGTGCTGTTGCGTATACTCTCTCATTTTTTTTACAGGGTAAATTTGAACATTTAAAATCTTAGTTTGATCAATTTTTAAATTTCATTTGAAATTCTATATAGTTTTGATGATTTATGTGAAATTAACACTTAAATATGAGTGATATAATTAACAATTAACATTAAAAATATTAAATTTAATATTTAGGGCGGATATATCCGCCGAGTTATAAAAAAATCAATTAAAAGTAAACCTATTGTTTTTCTAAGAACTCTAAATGTTAGGTAAATATTTGTCGTGGTCATGTTACATGCAACACTCTGTAATTCCGTAACGCATACACTTGTCGCCCTCTGCTAAATGAGTTTCTAATTATTCTCGTGCACTTGTAATTAAATTAAATTTCAAATTTTATACAATTTTGATGATTTATGTGAAATTAACACTTAAGTATACTCAGAGTGATATAATTAACATTAACATTAAAACTATTGAATTAAATATTTAGGGCGGATATATCCGCCGAGTTATAAAACAAAACAATTAAAAGTAAACCTATTGTTTTTCTGAGAACTCTAAATATTAGGTAAATATTTGTCGTGGTTATGTTACATGCAACACTCTGTAATTCCGTAACGCATACACTTGTCGCCCTCTGTCAAATGGGTTTCTAATTATTCTCGTGCGTTGTAATTAAATTAAATTTCAAATTCTATACAATTTTGATGATTTATGTGAAATTAATACTTAAATATACGCAGAGTGATATAATTAACATTAACATTAAAAATATTGAATTTAATATTTAGGGCGGATATATCCGCCGAGTTATAAAACAATTAAAAGTAAAACCTATTGTTTTCTAAGAACTCTAAATGTTAGGTAAATATTTGTAGTGGTCATGTTACATGCAACACTCTGTAATTCCGTAACGCATACACTTGTCGCCCTCTGTCAAATGGGTTTCTAATTATTCCCGTGCGCTTGTAATTAAATCGTCCCCGCGGATGATTCAATTATTCATGGGTCCCTCCGACCCGCGGCATGTGCTCCTTCGATCCGGCACAAATCGAAAGTCGAATACCTACACTTACCTAGAGACATGTGTGCATCCTCAGATATTGTCGTCATCATCATCATTAGCATTATCGGAAAGTCGGCAGAAGCGATTCGAATTTGCGCGCGAAATTAACGGAAGAACAGCTGGATGAAAGCCGAAATTCGATAGAGGCTTTAATGCCTCCAACCGGTTAAATAGGCCTCGAGGCATTTGAAGGTAAATATGGGGGGATTACGTAAATTTCGGCAACAATTTAGACTCGAGGATTTATCTCTCTACTACTCTGGTGGTGCTGTTGGATGGGGGGGATGATTTTGGTGCTGGAGAATGCATGTCGATACGAGTGTGTCTATACATGTTTTGTCTGTGCGCGCGTTTGTTTTGCACAGCCACCTTTCTCCACCGCCCCCACATTATACCATTTGTTTCCTACGAGTTTAATCATGGTTGCGAACAAAATGCAACTGTTTGTTTTTTCCCCCTTTACTTGCGGCGAGCACGCGACAGTTTTATCGTTTTCGAATATGCAATTTAAAGCTGAAACTCCATTTACGTAATCGTTGCCCATCCCCCCCCAGTCTTTACGTAATTTACCGTCAAAATTTGTATTATAAAATTGGATATTTATTACCGAATTTACGTGGTAAAAGAAATATATATATTTTATTACTTCGTATATGAAATTTAAAGCACAATAAATTTAAAGTATTTTTCAATAACTATAACTTATTTTGTGAACGTTTACGTAACAATTTTGTTATTTTAAGTCTAAAATGTATGAGAAAACAGCAATAATTAAAGTCGTTTTTTTCCGGAAACATTGTATTTTCTTATGTTGTTGTGCAATTGCAATGTTTTACAATCAGTTTTATCTCTGTGCTCGTTTCATTGGGCTAAAGCGTATCTTTAAGTAGTATGTTTTCATTTTTTCTCCATTCCCATTTTCGTGCAACTTTAAATAAGGGAAATAAGATGCGGTAGCAGCGAGGAATGGAATTTTATTCGCCGCAAACTTTCATTGCAATTACGTAGGCTAGACGTCGTCTCATCCCCATTGTTTCTTGGAGGGGAGGGAAATGTTCCTCCTTCTCCGCTTTCTCAGCATAAACGAGACAATTTTCTCGTTTAGACGTCGAATTTCATTTCGTGTTTGCACGAGGAGTGCTCGTACTTATAATAAATTTCATTACGTATTCATTCATTAATTTACATGGAGAAACTCTAAATGAATTATTAATTAACATTTTTGTTATAATAATTGAGAATTTAATCTCTTTTCTATACGTTTTTAATTGCCTCTTAATCAAATTGTAATCATTATTCGTAAGTTATATAAAAATGTTGTAATAACTGAAGCTTGTATCATTTCGAGTGAGTGAATGAAGTTGGGTATTGGATTGAAAGTAATTGTGGATAATTCGAGTTTGTTATTCGAAATTCGTATTGGCAAGAAGTTGGAGTTGCCGTTGATGAAAGTTGCGTAATTGTAATTGTTGCATCACGATCAAAGTGCATATAAAATATTAAATAATGTAGTAGTAATTAAGTGAATGGATGAAAGTTTGCGAAGTTGTAAATTGCAAATTGCAAGAAGTTTGCTGTATTGCCAAGATCAAAGATGCTTAATAATTGTTGGCGCTTCCTTTCAGTTACATATAGTCAGTGAGATTGTACCAGTGGTACCTCGATATACGAGTGTTTTGAGATACGAGCGATATTTTGCTTTGAGATGAGAGCAAGATATAATAGCACACTACACCTCAGACTAGACCTCAGTCTGTGTGCTTGTTTCCCTAGTTTTCGAAGCGTTTTTTGCTTTTTGTACATTATCACATCACTTTTTCTTTGCTTTGAGATACGAGCAATTTGACATACGAGCAAAGTTAACGAACGAATTAAACTCGTATGTCGAGGTACCACTGTATACGGAAATATGTTTTATATTGAAATATATTATCTTATGAATGATTTATGAAATAATTATGTAATTTGGGATGAAGCAACATTTATGTAAAAAAATTGAGATTGTTAGAAATCATTGTCGATATACGAGTGCCCTAGTATATGAGTGTTTTAAGATACGAGCGATATTTTGTTTTGAGATGAGAGCAAGATTTGAGATACGAGGAATCTCACACTACACCTCAGACTAGACCTCAGTCTGTGTGCTTGTTTCCCTAGTTTTCGAAGCGTTTTTGATAAGTTGGGTTCGCGTTTTTTGCTTTTTCTACATTTACAAAACATTATCACTTCAATTTTTCTTTGCTTTGAGATACGAGCAATTTGACATACGAGCAAGGTTACGGAACTAATTAAACTCGTATGTCGAGGTACCACTGTATAAGGAAATATGTTTTCTATTGAAATATGAATGATGATGAAATAATTATGTAACTTGAGATGAAAGTAAAAAAAATTGAGATTGTTAGCAATCATTGTAGAGTTGAATGAATATATTTCGCTATTTAAAACCGTACTAATCTAAGGAATAAGTACTAAGGAATAAGTTCAGATAAGGAACATTTTGTGGGAATCCGGACTGATCGAAGCCGCACTATGCGAGATATTGTTGGAATTAGATTTTTTTTGTTGATAGATGAATGAGAAAAAAGTTTGGATAGTTGACAGCGAGGGAGTTAAAATCGGAGGTGGAGAAGCAATTAGTAGCGATTTCCCTGGGCGCTAATTTTAATGGACGGAGACACCGAATGCCGTGTGTATTAAAATGTAAAGTGTTTGTAAAGTGGGTGGCGGTGGCGGCGGCGTGCCGCGCTCTCAAAAGTTGCCACTTGGAAAACTGGAATTAGTAGGTGAAAGAGGAGGACAAATGATAAAAAGCGAGAGAAAGTTTGGATTAGTTTTCATAACTAGACAATTATGCGACGTTGAAATTTGGTGGTGGTGCGGGTGCACCTTTCGTCGATTGTTTATTTTTTCTCTCGCACACTCTGGTATTGCTTTGTGCAATTAGTGATATCATCCGCTTTCCGACGCAATTGCATTTAGCCCTTGATTGTAGCCGTGCTCTCTCACTATCATACCCTTTCCTCTGTGCCTAGGATCGTGATAGGATCAGTTTCGATAAATAGGTTAATATTGTGTGCGCACTCGAGGGCACTTGCCGCCGCCATGCAGACGAGGAAATGAAATGGCGCATGCAGCAGCTCAGCCGCCTCCGATCAAGGGTGGTTCGGTTTCGAACCTGAGATTATCCGAAACACACCCCTTCACCCACAATATCGATGCAACAGCGCGCAACATTAGTCGGAAAGAAAATGAAGCTGGATAGACATTATCTTATATTAAATTCGTATCCACTTAAGGACTTATCTTTAATCCTCGGGGAATTTTTATATTATTTAGGTCTCTTTTTCCCTTATTCGAATCCGGGAATTCCCGTATCCTTTATGCTCCGATAAAAAGGGGTTGAGGAGGACCAGACGAACCATAATAATGCAGCGCTTTTCGAATCCGGAAAACCTGTGCACTTGCGACGAACATCAAACGAATTATATTTGAATATATCCTTTCTTAAATCTGGCGCAACGAACGGAAGGTAAATACTGACAAATCCCTCGAGGATACTGAAGAACTTGCGAGAAAAAAGGATTAACGTAGTTTCCGAAGGATCGAATCGCAGTTGGAAACATTTGCACAGACAAATAACACAATTTTATATTTTTTAAACACAATCTTTCACAATCAATATTAGAATATGTTTGCGATTTGAAAAGTATTTAATATTACTTATTTTTTTTACATAATATACTAATATATATAAAAAAACATATTTTGTTGAGTTCTGTATTCAGATTTGTAAATGATAAAATTTTACATAATATACTTATATTATATATATATAAAAAACATATTTTGTTGACTTCTGTATTCAGATGTGTAAATGATAAAATGTTACATAATATTGCAAAAAAAAAAAATGTATCAATGTTAATAAAATTGTGGGAGTAACGTGCTGCAAATGGTCAGCAGCAACTGTTGCCGTACATTCGCATTAAACAAATGGAACAATTTTTGCGTCTGCCTTTTTTAAATTAATAAAATTATGAAAAGCCGCCCGTATTTAGTTTCAGTTCAGTAAATACGGTGGGTGGATGCGGATGCATGTGTTTTTGAGGGGGTTGTACGAAAGTGGGCTGTGGATTTCAGTAATTCAATACAGAGAAAAAGTACGCGCGATTGTTTGTCGAAATGTTATGAACATATCTTCTTTATGTGTATAAATATAGGTATAATAATGCTCTGGGCGTTGTTTAATAAACATTCTCTCTCTCTCTCTGTGTGTGTTTTCTGTGTGAATGCAAAAGGAAGGAGGCGGCTGCAGAGTGGGCGAGAAATTAATTAAGCAAACGAAATAAATTCGCTCCATTTGGAAAACAGAATTTGCGAGGGCGATAAATTCACTTTGCCGCTAAGATATGTTGCATTCGCCCCTTTCCTACTTCGTACTCGCGCTGGTACTACTCCTCCACTTTCCTAGTATATATGTTTTTTTTTTTTTTATTATTTTGTTCTCTTCATTCCTGTTGTTTTATTTTGCAAAAATGACGTAACGAGTTTAACTACGCGGACGTAATTCGAAATGCGCGCTTATCGTGGTAACGAAATAAATGTGCATGAAACGTATACAAGTAAATAATAAAGATAATAGCAAGTGAATAACGAGGAGCACACGCATACGTGCATACTTTAATCTGGAATTTGCGTTATTGCCGTCTCCCACGGGGCAAAACTCTGTGTTTGCTCTTTTTTTTTGGAGTGCGTGAGGTAATAAGATAAAAGTGGTTAAATTTAGTTGGAAAGATTGTAAATCTTGTGCATTTCCCTAGTAATTTAATTCGTACATTTAGCGCCATCTGTTTTTTAGTTTTTCTTTTGTTATTAAGTTGCATAAAGTTGGTAAATCTCTGTGTTTGCTCTTGCAAACTTTTTTTTTGGAGTGTGTAAGGTAATAAGATAAAATTTGTTTAAATTTAGATGGAAAGAAAGTAAATCTTGTGCATTTCCCTAGTAATTTAATTCTTGAATTTAGCGCCATCTGTTTTTTAGTTTTTCTTTTGTTATTAAGTTGCATAAAGGGGGTAAAACTCTGTGTTTGCTCTTGCACACTCTTTTTTTGGAATGCGTGAGGTAATAAGATAAAAGTGGTTAAATTTAGTCGGAAAGATTGTAAATCTTGTGCATTTCCCTAGTAATTTAATTCGTGCATTTAGCGCCATCTGTTTTTTTAATTTTTCTTTTGTTATTAAGTTGCATAAAGGGGGCAAAACTCTGTGTTTTCTCTTGCAATCTCTATTTTTTTGGAGTGCGTGAGGTAATAAGATAAAAGTGGTTAAACTTAGTCGGAAAGATAGTAAATATTGTGCATTTCCCTAGTAATTTAATTCATATATTTAGCGCCATCTGTTTTTTAGTTTTTCTTGTGTTATTAAGTTGCATAAAGCGGGTAAAACTCTGTGTTTGCTCTTGCAAACTCTTTTTTTGGAATGCGTGAGGTAATAAGATAAAAGTGGTTAAATTTAGTCGGAAAGATAGTAAATCCTTGTGCATTTGCCTAGTAATTTAATTCTTGAATTTAGCGCCATCTGTTTTTTATTTTTTTCTTTTGTTATTAAGTTGCATAAAGGGGGAAAAACTCTGTGTTTGCTCTTGCAAACTCTTTTTTTTAGAGTGCGTAAGGTAATAAGATAAAAGTGGTTAAATTTAGTCGGAAAAATAGTAAATTTTGTGCATTTCCCTAGTAATTTCATTCGTGCATTTAGCGCCATCTGTTTTTTTTAGCTTTTCTTTTGTTATTAAGTTGCATAAAGGGGGCAAAACTCTGTGTTTGCTCTTGCAAACTCTTTTTTTTTGAGTGCGTAAGGTAATAAGATAAAAGTGGTTAAATTTAGTCGGAAAGATAGTGAATCTTGTGCATTTCCCTAGTAATTTAATTCTTGAATTTAGCGCCATCTGTTTTTTTAGTTTTTCTTTTGTTATTAAGTTGCATAAAAGGGGTGGGTAAATCTCTGTGGTTTCTCTTGCAAACTCTTTTTTTTGGAGTGCGTAAGGTAATAAGATAAAAGTGGTTAAATTTAGTCGGAAAGATAGTAAATCTTGTGCATTTCCCTAGTAATTTAATTCGTGCATTTAGCGCCATCTGTTTTTTAGCTTTTCTTTTGTTATTAAGTTGCATAAAGGGTGCAAAACTCTGTGTTTGCTCTTGCATACTGTTTTTTTTTGAGTGCGTGGGGTAATAAGATAAAAGTGGTTAAATTTAGTCGGAAAGATAGTAAATCTTGTGCATTTCCCTAGTAATTTAATTCTTGAATTTAGCGCCATCTGTTTTTTAGTTCTTCTTTTGTTATTTTTGACGTTTCTCTTCAATTTTCATTAAGTTGGTGAAAAATTCATTAAAGCGTGACATAATGCATTTTTTTTCATTTAATGTCTCTTAATTTGTCTTCATTTGTTTTTATTTCTCTTGATCTGTCATAATTTGACTTATATGTGAATTCATTTATTTTAAGGTTTTTAATTTGTGCATTACGAAAGAAGTTGCGGAAATTGTAAATAAGAAATTAATTGTGTAATTAAATATTTAGAAAATTATTAATTATAAAAAAATTGTACAAAAAAAATTATTCAGATATAATAATTCCAATTAAAGAATTAATTGGTACTTCTTGATAGATGAAAAGTTTTGCAAAGGAATGTTTTTTTTTTTCTTCTTGAAATCTATAGTTGAAAATACTGCTGATCCTGTGATTTATGAGTATTAGATGGTATTATTGGAAAGCAGCAATCCTTTCATCGTAATCCAAATGAGTAAAATTCTAATCAAAACCGAAGTTGAAAGAAAAAAGTGTAGGAAAAAAAAAAGGGCAAAGCGAATCCGGAGGTTTTCATCTCTGCCTCACAAAAGCCTTGGATGGAGATGGAGGAGGAGGAGGAAACTGAACAATTGATGAGTTCGGGATAAGCCTCAGCTGTGTCCGGTGTTTTTCCGACTTTAAACTTTAATCTCGCTCCATTTATTTGCCTCCTTCGATTCTCCTCCTCGTCCGTGTTTTTTCAACTTCTTCTTTGTCATGGTCGTCTTTGCTAAGAGCTGTGGAGGATGCAACAACCGGTGTTTCCTTAAACTCTCCTCTCAATTAGTGTCCGTCCCTCTTACACCCCTCCCCCCCGGAAACCCGAAACGGCCGGTTACAGCGGAATGCACTTCATCACATGCAACACGAGAGGCGCCCAAACGAAGTTACTTAAGATACACGGGTCCCGGCTTTGCGCAATAAATCAATAACTAATCCCGAAACTTGGTGCATTATAACTTTACATCATTGACAAACATTACTGGCAACTTCCAAGTAATTATAATCTCTCGCCTCCCGGATCTGGGAACAAGCCAGGCGGCACAAACAAATGATGGAGGGTGGAGTGTGGCGCGTTATGTACTTAGAGAAATATAAAAAAAATGTGTGGATGCGAGAAGGAGGGATGATTTTATTTAATTAGGTCTAGTGGAGGCGGGAAATGTGATAGAGAAAAAAAGCAGGGTTGAAATGATATAGAAATTTAACAGAAACACATTTTTAAAAGCCACATTTTTTTCTTCTTAATAACGTTGTTTTGTGTGCGCACCCTTGATGTGTTGTGCACATATGGCACGCAGCTAAAGGGGAGGAATTACAAGTGGAAAAACTCTCTCTAATTTTTGTTTCGTGTGTGTGTTTTTTTTTGTGTTGTTGTTTCTATTCTGTTTTGTTTCCAACCGACCCTAATTCACCCTCTCCCGGTGGATACGGAACGAAAGCACACGGAATTATGAAACATCATCACTCAGTGCGGAAAACGCGCTGAATAATTATTTACGGTCGTAAATCCTGCCCTTATTTATCTCGCGCGTCCAGTTTTGCACGAGATTTTCCGATATATATTCGGTGGGAAAACGGAAACAGCGATTGCCTAACGTTTTATCCTCCATTCGTTTTTCCACCCTCTTTTTCCTTTTTTTTTTTTTTTTATATTTCGCACGCGCCAATCGCAATTAACCCGCTACCAACAAAAAACTGCAAACGAAATACAAATTGGTTTTTCAAATCAGTATTCATTCTCACACGCGCGGATTTTCTAATTAGACAATTACGTAATTCGATAATTCTCACAGGCGAAGCGCAATTTTTTTACGTTTAGATTAGTTTAGTAAACTGTACGAACAATCATTGATGCCACGTGTACACATTTCACTTATACTTTTGATTCAATTTTACACATTTTTTTTACTGTTATATAAAATGAATGTTAAATAAAAGTTTGATTTTACTATTCTGCATTTGGGGTAAAAAAAAATGAAATTTCAACAAAATAATTAGAGGAGTTGTGTAACTTTGACTATATATTATATATAAATACAAATATATGTTTATATTAATTAACAATGCAAACTGCAAGTTGAACTTTTGCATTCGAATCGGCCGAAATATGTTTGCGGCCGTAATTATTATTATTATTTGCAGACGCGTTTGCTTTCGCTTTTGTTTCGATGTTACTTTGTTGCGAGGAAAAGCAAACAAAAGGGCGTCGACGTTGGGATTGAGAGAGAGAGAGAGAGGGAGGGTTTGACGGTTTAAACGGAAGAGTGAGTGAGAGAGGGTGGTGGTGGCCGCACGTTTCCAGATGTTGCTGCGCCGAAACTAATTAATTAATATCCATGTAAATAGCGATGCGGCCACGTGCTGCTGCTGCTGTTACGTCTGAAAACTTTCTTATCCAAAACCACCCCTAAAAAATTTAAAAAAAATTATGAATAAATCGAACTGAAAAAAAAGTTGCGATGGAGCACTAAACTTTCCATCTGCGATTGAATGCGAATGCTAATGCAAATTCGATAAAGAGTTGGCAAACACCACTAACACTCACACCACCTGATGATGATGATGATGCTTGTGGAGAAGGAGGATGGATGGAAAAAAGGGGGTGTCTGGAGGTAATTGAAAAATTCTCTTTTTTTCTCTCTCTCGGTGGGTCGACTTTTTTATTTTTTTGTTGCAGTGTGAGCCCTAATGGCCGGAACAGACTGCGGTTGTCTCTCCGTGTGTCGCAGGTGGAGAATTTTTAGGGCCGTTCCGGCATCTCGTATCTAATTTGAATTGCACATGCAGAGCTGAATTTAAAAGTCGCCCCCAACCGGCTCATAAAATCATAAAAAAAAGGGCAAAAAGATCAAAAAAAATATGTATATGTATATATAAATTTAAGGAGGAGGAAAAATCTTGGAGAGAGAAGAGATATGTGTGCGTTTTATATGTTTCCTGCGGCTTTCGCACGTATTTACACAATTTATACGTCTTACATGACCGTCCGTTTTCCATTTCTGTGATAAGAACGAAAAGGGGAGAAATGCGAGCAGCTTTATTATTGCTTCCTCTGTCGCTGTTGTTGTTGCTGGTGCTGCGTGTGTCGCGCCCAGAAAACCGGAAACCGGGCGTATCGATTTACATATGTGCACTTTAATACAGTGCGCGCATCCAGCGCCGTCGGAAACATAAATATGAACGGTCGACGGCCGTTTATATCCGATTGAGGAAAATTGATTTAATTAATTCACAATGAACATTGGCCGCGCACCCCCGGATTCCGAACGCCGCAGCCGCGCTCATGCCAACCCTTATCGCCGACGCGAAACACCAAATGCAACACCGAATTATTCATCTGCGACGCAGTTTCTGTATCGGCTCCACTTTATCATCATCAACCCACTCGATCATAGATGAAAACGCAAAAACAGTTTCCAACTCTTGCCGATAGATGGCGTCTTTAAATTATAGTATGTGTCTTTACATTTTCATGTGTATCTCAACAACCACGAAACGTACAAGTATGAATTAAATTGCATTTTGAAGATAAACCTTTACAGCTTAAGAGGTTTATATTATGATGTTTTTGGCTTTATTGGTGTTTCTGCAAAAATATATCAAAAAATATAATCTAAAAATGGATAGATTTTACATTTTGATATATATCTCGAAAATCACAAAAATCTACAAGTATAAAGTTTTGTTGCGTATCTCAACAACCACGAAACGTACAAGTATGAATTAAAATGCATTTTAAAGATAAACTTATAGCGAAACAGTTCTATATTATGATGTTTTTGGCTTTATTGGTGTTTCTGCAAAAATATAGCAAAATATAACCTAAAAATAGATAGATTTTACATTTTGATATATATCTCGAAAATCACAAAAATCTACAAGCATAAAGTTTTGTTGTGTATCTCAACAACCACGAAACGTACAAGTATGAATTAAATTGCATTTTGAAGATAAACCTTTACAGCTTAACAGGTTTATATTATGATGTTTTTGGCTTTATTGGTGTTTCTGCAAAAATATATCAAAAAATATAACCTAAAAATGGATAGACTTTATATTTTGACATCTATCTCGAAAATCACAAAAATCTACAAACATAAAGTATATTATAACTTTATTTGGCGTAATTTGATGTAAAAATATTCATTATGTGTATGAAAATCTATGTGTTTACATACTATATATTTCAAAAACTATATTATGTATCTAAATATAAAGTTTGAATTATGTTTTCTCCAATATTAGCTTTGTTGCAATATAATCTCAAAGTTGATATTACGTTTTATTAAGGTTTTTATAAAAAGCGCAGCGTCTTTACACTTTAATGTATATCTCGAAAAACGGTAATATATATAAACATGCATGAATATGTAGTTTAAAGATAATAATATAGAGTTTGAAATTTGAATATTTCTGAATCTATTGGTTTTGCCTTAATATGCTTTCAAAATGCATATTATGGCAGCATCAACTTTAAAATGTCTGGTTTTCCATGTTTCTGAATCTATTGTTTAATATGCTTTGAAAATTCATATAGCTTAAACAAAAAAAGTGTCTTTACACTTTGTCGTATATCTGAACAACGACGATAGGTAAAAATATATATGAATATGCATTTTATAGACAAAAATAGCCAGTATAAAATGTGTACATTTCCATATTTCTGTGGCTTTAATAGTTTTGCTGTAATTTTCTCTCAAATTTAACATGACGTTTTGTTAAACATGCAAAAAAAAAAAACAACGAGTATTGAAAATATTTGTTGGTGATTTTACATCCATCAGTAAATACTGTTTATTATATTTGTACGAAATAAAAGGTAGTAATAATTTTTTGATAAATTTATATATTTGATGTAGAAATAATTGTGGAGCATTGAAATTTTTTTTTTTTTTGTGAATGTTTATACTGAAACGAAAATCCTGTTTTTTGTTTTTGTTTGTTGGGGGACGATTATCATTTGTGCATGTTTATACGGGTTAAAACGACAGTTAAACGTAAGCCGGGATTAGGTCGTGCGAAATGCGGACGCGCAAACAATTAGAACGTTTATAATTAATATCGACGTGTGCTTTGAATTGCGTGAACGAATCGAGGCAGCAAAAAAAAAAAAGAGAAATATCGAATGCCTCTGATATTGTTTATTTATTTGTTTTGTTTTGTTGTTTTTTTTTCATTATTGAATCGATTGTGCTGCTGTTGCTAATCTCCATTCAGTTAACAATTTGCGATTCGTTCGCTTTCAATTAGTTTTATTTAGTAATTGGCTTCGTTGCTGCCTGCGTTTAATTAGCGCTTCCGGTTAATTATCGGGATTCGATCGGATCAGATGAAATACGTTTCGCTGCAACCGGAATAGTCAACCTTCACGTCTTATCCTTTAATTGAATGATGTAAAAGTAGTAGTTAAAGACGGATGGGAATATAAAATTTAAAGTTTTTGCCCCACGTTTATTTTCCTTATAGTTTCGTGATGAATATTGGAAAGACGTTACTAATAGTCGAATGTTCCTTCTTCAATTCATTGTGACTATAAAATTTAAAGTTTTTTCAATTTCTTCTATAAAATTTAAAGGTTTTGCCCCAAGTTGGTCGCCAACATTTATTTTCCTTAGAGTTTCGTGATGAATATAGGAAAAACGTTACTAATAGTCGGATTTTTCTTCTTCAATTCATTGTGACTATAAAATTTAAAGTTTTTGCCCCACGTTGGTCGTCAAAATTTATTTTCCTTATAGTTTCGCGATGAATATAGGAAAAATGTTACTAATAGTCGGATGTTTCTTCTTCAATTCATTGTGACTATAAAATTTACAGTTTTTGCCCCACG
This sequence comes from Nicrophorus vespilloides, assembly GCF_001412225.1. Lineage (NCBI taxonomy): Eukaryota > Metazoa > Arthropoda > Insecta > Coleoptera > Silphidae > Nicrophorus > Nicrophorus vespilloides. The sequence goes on from NW_017099078.1 coordinate 15,527, forward strand.
TTGGTCGTCATAATTTATTTTCCTTATAGTTTCGTGATGAATATAGGAAAAACGTTACTAATAGTTTGATGTTTCTTCTTCAATTCATTGTGACTATAAAATTTAAAGTTTTTGTCCCAAGTTGGTCGCCAATATTTACTTTCCTTATAGTTTTGTAATGAATATAGGAAAAACGTTACTAATAGTCGGATGATTCTTCTTCAATTCATTGTGACTATAAAATTTAAAGGTTTTGTCCCACGTTGGTCGTCAAAATTTATTTTCCTTATAGTTTCGTGACGAATATAGGAAAAACGTTACTAATAGTCGGATGATTTTTCTTCAATTCATTGTGACTATCAAAATTTAAAGGTTTTGCCCCACGTTGGTCGCCAAAATTTATTTTCTTTATAGTTTCGTGCTGAATATAGGAAAAACGTTACTAATAGTCGGATGTTTCTTCTTCAATTCATTGTGACTATAAAATTTACAGTTTTTGCCCCACGTTGGTCGCCAAAATTTATTTTCCTTATAGTTTCCCGATGAATATAGGAAAAACGTTATTAATAGTCGGATGTTTCTTCTTAATTCATTGTGACTATGAAAATTTAAAGTTTTTGCCCCACGTTGGTCGTCAAAATTTATTTTCCTTATAGTTTCGTGATGAATATAGGAAAAATGTTACTAATAGTCGGATGTTTCTTCTTCAATTCATTGTGACTATGAAAATTTAAAGTTTTTGCTCCACGTTGGTCGTCAAAATTTATTTTCCTTTTAGTTTTGTGATGAATATAGGAAAAATGTTACTAATAGTCGTATGTTCCTTTTCAATTCATTGTGACTATAAAATTTAAAGGTTTTGTCCCACGTTGGTCGTCATAATTTATTTTCCTTATAGTTTCGTTATGAATATAGGAAAAACGTTACTAATAGTCGGATCTTTCTTCTTCAATTCATTGTGACTATAAAATTTTTAAATTTTTGCCCCAAGTTGATCGCCAAATTTTCATTTGCTTATGGTTTCTTGACAAGCATGGGGAAAATGTTACAAATTATTGTCATCTCTTAATTTTTTTTAGATAAATTATTCTTTTTCAGTATTGTAACTAGATAATTAAAAATTATTCGTGTTTGTTTTTGAGGAGATGTTGTGAGTTTGAAGTTATAATTTGTACGTCCGTCAACGTTATCAGCAGAGTGGCGTAATCTGAAGTTGTCTCGTTAACTTTCTTAGTAGCGGATTTTTTCCCCGGATTGACCTATAATCTCGACTACAATCATCGGAGAAACTACGGTAACTGTCGTAAAGCGATGTTCTCGTTCGGTTGGGAAAAAACATGGACTCTGGGGTTGGGTTTGAGAAAAAGGAAGAGCGACCGATGATTACACTATCGGGGTTGGTGGGGGGTTGGGGCGTTTTCCGCCCCGTTGGCCAATATCGGGGGCGGCCTGTGCGATGTAAGGCGAAGCGATGGGGCGGTGGAAACTTCCGGCATGCATATAAAGTAAACATTGTCTCTCGCGTCGGCGGTGGAGGCGGCGAAGGAATCGGTTTCCGATTAAACGAGAATTCTAGTTAGGAGGATGGAGATTTTCGTTATTGAGGTCGTCCGAATGCGTCGCTGCCTGCCCTTGGCATCCCTTTTCGCCACATTTTGGTTGCGGCTCCCGGGATTTGCTCTCTGCCATATTTCATGGTGTGTATCGATGCAGGCACGTAGCGGCGCGGCTAAATAAATTTATGACCATTTTATGTTCTGCATATCAGCAACATTTACTGCTATCCCCCGATGTACTACGGACTAAATAGAAAACAAAAATATGTATGTAAAAGTGAATACGTACGTATGTGGAACGGACAGGAAAAAATTATGTGTATATATAGAAACTCTAAGGCGGGATTCTTCTATTCATCCCCAGGTGGAACGTAACGTTAATACGAAATAAAAAAGAAACAATGAATTTGACATTGGGGAAATCGGTTTCAGCAAACCGAAGCAGATCGAATTTTTCCGAGTAGGCCGAATTGGGGGATTATATTATATATTGCTTCTTATTATCATATGTTTGTTTAGTGTTATTCGATGGCGTAGACAAATAGGATTTTTTTTTGTCTTTTGGGAAATCTTAAGAGAAAAAAAGATATATTTTAGATATCTTAGATCAATTTAAATTAAACATCTTAACTTATTTTTTATTGTAATATCACATTTTTGTGCAATATTTGAGAACTGTCCCACGTTGGTCGCCAAATTTCATATTGCTTCCATTTTCGTGATAAATTTAGGGAAAATATGTTACTAATAGTAGGAATTTTTTCTTAAATCCATTTGAATACAAAATTTAAAGTATTTTGCCCTACGTTGGTCGCACACAATTTTTATTTGCTTTTATGGTTTTATGACAAACAGAAAATAAAACATTTTCAATTTAAATTTAAACATTTTAACTTAATTAGTATTTGCATTTCTTATAGAAATCTTACAATTGTAATATCACATTTTTGTTCAATATTTTCAAGTTTGAGAGAAAGAAAATTTTAAAATTGTCCCACGTTTGTCGCGAAATTTTATATTGCTTACATTTTTGTGATAAATTAAGTGAAAATATGTTACTAATAGTAGGAATCTTTTCTTAAATTTATTGTGAATGGGTTGACTACAAAATTTAAAGTTTTTTGCCCCACGTTGATCGCACACAATTTTCTTTCACTTTTATAGTTTTATGACAAACAGAAAATAAAACATTTTCAATTTAAATTTAAACATTTTAACTTAATTAATATTTGCATTTCTTATAGAAATCTTACAATAGTAATATCACATTTTTGTTCAATATTTTCAAGTTTGAGAGAAAGAAAATTTTAAAATTGTCCCACGTTGGTCGCCAAATTTTATATTGCTTACATTTACTAATAGTAGAAATCTTTTCTTAAATTAATTTTGAATACGTTGATTGAATACAAAATTTAAAGTTTTTTGCCCCACGTTGATCGCACACAATTTTCCTTCACTTTTATAGTTTTATGACAAACAGAAAATAAAACATTTTCAATTTAAATTTAAACATTTTAACTTAATTAGTATTTGCATTTCTTATAGAAATCTTACAATTGTAATATCACATTTTTGTTCAATATTTTCAAGTTTGAGAGAAAGAAAATTTTAAAACTGTCCCACGTTGGTCGCCAAATTTTATATTGCAAATTCATTGTGATTGCGTTGACTAAAAAAATTTAAAGTCGCACACAATATGCTTTTATAGTTTTATGACAAACAGAAAATCAAACATTTTCAATTTCAATTTAAACATTTTAACTTAATTTTCGTTTGGATTTATTTAGGGAAAATCTTACAAATTAATATTGATTTATAGACAAAAATATTGTGCAAAATTAGTAGAAAAATAGTAAAAGATATTGAGGGCGAAATCGATTGAGTAGGAAAAATATCATAAATTTGTAGGGAAAATATTGGGATCCAAATAGGCCATTGTATATGTTACCATATATATTTTTTTCATTAACTTGTGAGTTTGTTTGTATAGAAATGCGTAACCTTATTGGAGCGAACTGGAAAAAGTCCTGAATCCACGAACACATTGGAAATATAATGGCAATAACGTAGAAAGAAAAATAATAATAAAAAGTATATATGTAATCTGGAATGTGAGCGATGAAGTTTTGCGGAAATTGGATGAAATCACTGGACGTTCTCGTGACATTTCAATAGTATTCTATTATGGATGGACTGTCAGGGCTCACCTTGTGAATTAGCGAAGGGAATTGGATCGGTTCTTGAATCCTCCTCTTCGCAAAAGAATCGGTACACGTCTGTTCTGACGCAACGCGCGAAGACGTTCCATAATGAATGAATGAAAGTGCGGTCGCTGCTCCAACCACCCACTCAAATACCTTCACCCCCATCTGTGTCATCTTAAAAGTTAGCGAAAGATTTATCATTTATGAGCTGGCTACAATCTCCTCCCCTGCTCTCTCGCTCACACACGAAACTATTCCACTTTGGTAGGAGCGCAAAGTTTTCGTGCTGCGGAGCGTCAATAAAACTCGAGTTTCCGCTTTATTTATATTAGCGAGGAGAGGGTGAGAGATCGGATCGTCTTGATAGTTGCATGTATGCATCTCACCTCTTCACCTCTATGTATCTTCGGTAGTATTCATCTCCATTGGTGCAGGCAAGGCGTGTGTTTCCGGTTGCGTTAAGATAAAAGCGATCGGTTTAATTTATGCTGCCGCCGCACGAATACACTTTGGCACCGTCGTATCCATTTTCGGGGGCGGGTAATTTAATGTCGTTACATACGTATAATGCGGCGCGCGGCTGCTGCAACTGTGCATCATTTCGCCTGCCTGCCGTGAAATTTATCGACACATCCCGAATTTATGCAATGCAATTACAATGCTGACTGCGCCCGCAGAGATGCGACGAAATTTTGCTCTCTACTTCAGCAACAAATGGGAGAACAGAAGTAGCAACAGCAGCAGCAGCAACAAATTGAAATTGATATAGTGATGGGGAGAGGAGAGTGCAGAGAAATAAACATAAACACGTGAAACAGAGGGCGAGCTTTTAGCGCGTAATTAGATCAGCGTCCTCGATATTCCTCTCGCATCCCGAAAAGACGAAGGACGAAAGTGGTTTTATAATTGCGTTGTACGAGCCACCGAAGATAAATGCGATTTTAAGGACCAGCCGTCTCTGCGGCATCTTCCTATACGAAACCAACCAACCCAAACTACATTTCGATCTTCTTTTTCGTTTTACATAACTGTTCTTTTTACATAATTACGCAACGATCGTTCAAAATTTTTCAATTTTGATCATTAAATTATTGTATTATTATTGAAAAGATAACGAATTTAAATAGAGAATGCTTAAGCTGTCATAAGTCACCTAGTTTAAGCAAAATGGACAAACTTTTTGTTTTTTCCATTAATAACTTTTCTTTCCATTTTATTTTAAAATAACGTTTATTATTCCATAAAATCCGCAAAATAATTTTTTTCTTTATATAAAATTATGTAACACAAATTGAATGATATTGTGTAAAGCTTTCAAAAAAAAAAAAATAAATAATGTAAAATATATTCAAGCAGAAAATACTACGTAATACTATACAAGCTCAACAATGCACGATTTTTATTGGGTTGTTTACGTCTTCACGTATCTTTTAACGCGACGAGAAGGTAATGAGATTACTCGTGCTCTCCTCCTCCTCCACCACCTCCGTGCTCTCGCAGTCGTGAAAAGAAAGTGGTTTCATAATCGCATCTTCGCCGTTAAAATAAAACAAAAAGAAAAGAAACACACAAGCAAAGCTGACATTGCCACGTCTTCGCGTGTCTCCATCTCATTCTCCGCCGTTTCCCGAAAATTTATTTAAATGCAAATGGGATTGTGTAAATCTGTTTCCTAACGTGCAAAGGACGAGAGAGAGAAAGAACGCGAGATGATGAAGAAGAGGAATAAAAAAAAATCAGAAGTAGAAGAAGATGGAAGACGGCGAACGGAAAGTTTTGCAATTACCATTATATTTCCACCTTGAAATCTCGCAATCTAAACCGGTTTTCGCAGATCTGTTTTCGTTATTTTTTTCTTCTCTCTCTCTCTCTTATTACCACCTTTTTTCGGTTTATCTGATTCCGATTTAATTACGCTTCGCCCGATTTGCTGGAATAATGGTTGGGGGGGG